>NW_027190314.1:0-43822 GCF_040958095.1 Procambarus clarkii | reverse complement strand
TGTGTGTGTGTGTGTGTGTGTGTGTGTGTGTGTGTGTGTGTGTACTCACCTAATTGTGCTTGCGGGGGTTGAGCTCTGGCTCTTTGGTCCCGCCTCTCAACCGTCAATCAACTGGTGTACAGATTCCTGAGCCTATTGGGCTCTATCATATCTACATTTGAAACTGTGTATGGAGTCAGCCTCCACCACATCACTTCCTAATGCATTCCATTTACTAACTACTCTGACACTGAAAAAGTTCTTTCTAACGTCTCTGTGGCTCATTTGGGTACTCAGCTTCCACCTGTGTCCCCTTGTTCGCGTCCCACCAGTGTTGAATAGTTCATCCTTGTTTACCCGGTCGATTCCCCTGAGGATTTTGTAGGTTGTGATCATGTCCCCCCTTACTCTTCTGTCTTCCAGTGTCGTGAGGTGCATTTCCCGCAGCCTTTCCTCATAACTCATGCCTCTTAGTTCTGGGACTAGTCTAGTTGCATACCTTTGGACTTTTTCCAGCTTCGTCTTGTGCTTGACAAGGTACGGGCTCCATGCTGGGGCCGCATACTCCAGGATTGGTCTTACATATGTGGTGTACAAGATTCTGAATGATTCCTTACACAGGTTCCTGAACGCCGTTCTGATGTTAGCCAACCTCGCATATGCCGCAGACGTTATTCTCTTTATGTGGGCTTCAGGAGACAGGTTTGGTGTGATATCAACTCCTAGATCTTTCTCTCTGTCTGTTTCATTAAGTACTTCATCTCCTATTCTGTATCCTGTGCCTGGCCTCCTGTTTCCACTTCCTAGTTTCATTACTTTGCATTTACTCGGGTTGAACTTCAACAGCCATTTGCTTGGACCATTCACTCAGTCTATCCAGGTCATCTTGTAGCCTCCTACTATCATCCTCTGTTTCAATCCTCCTCATAATGTTTTGCATCGTCGGCAAACATTGAGAGGAACGAATCTATACCCTCTGGGAGATCATTTACATATACCAGAAACAGTATAGGTCCAAGGACTGACCCCTGCGGGACTCCACTTGTGACGTCTCGCCAATCTGAGACCTCACCCCTCACACAGACTCGTTGTCTCCTGTTGCTTAGGTATTCCTCTATCCACCGGAGTACCTTCCCTCTCACTCCAGCCTGCATCTCCAACTTTCGCACTAGCCTCTTGTGTGGCACTGTATCAAAGGCTTGTGTGTGTGTGTGTGTGTGTGTGTGTGTGTGTGTGTGTGTGTGTGTGTGTGTGTGTGTGTGTGTGTGTGTGTGTGTGTGTGTGTGTGTGTGTGTACTCACCTAATTGTACTCACCTAATTGTGCTTGCGGGGGATGAGCTCTGGCTCTTTGGTCCCGCCTCTCAACCGTCAATCAACTGGTGTACAGATTCCTGAGCCTATTGGGCTCTATCATATCTACATTTGAAACTGTGTATGGAGTCAGCCTCCACCACATCACTTCCTAATGCATTCCATTTACTAACTACTCTGACACTGAAAAAGTTCTTTCTAACGTCTCTGTGGCTCATTTGGGTACTCAGCTTCCACCTGTGTCCCCTTGTTCGCGTCCCACCAGTGTTGAATAGTTCATCCTTGTTTACCCGGTCGATTCCCCTGAGGATTTTGTAGGTTGTGATCATGTCCCCCCTTACTCTTCTGTCTTCCAGTGTCGTGAGGTGCATTTCCCGCAGCCTTTCCTCATAACTCATGCCTCTTAGTTCTGGGACTAGTCTAGTAGCATACCTTTGGACTTTTTCCAGCTTCGTCTTGTGCTTGACAAGGTACGGGCTCCATGCTGGGGCCGCATACTCCAGGATTGGTCTTACATATGTGGTGTACAAGATTCTGAATGATTCCTTACACAGGTTCCTGAACGCCGTTCTGATGTTAGCCAGCCTCGCATATGCCGCAGACGTTATTCTCTTTATGTGGGCTTCAGGAGACAGGTTTGGTGTGATATCAACTCCTAGATCTTTCTCTCTGTCTGTTTCATTAAGTACTTCATCTCCTATTCTGTATCCTGTGCCTGGCCTCCTGTTTCCACTTCCTAGTTTCATTACTTTGCATTTACTCGGGTTGAACTTCAACAGCCATTTGTTGGACCATTCATTCAGTCTATCCAGGTCATCTTGTAGCCTCCTACTATCATCCTCTGTTTCAATCCTCCTCATAATTTTTGCATCGTCGGCAAACATTGAGAGGAACGAATCTATACCCTCTGGGAGATCATTTACATATACCAGAAACAGTATAGGTCCAAGGACTGACCCCTGCGGGACTCCACTTGTGACGTCTCGCCAATCTGAGACCTCACCCCTCACACAGACTCGTTGTCTCCTGTTGCTTAGGTATTCCTCTATCCACCGGAGTACCTTCCCTCTCACTCCAGCCTGCATCTCCAACTTTCGCACTAGCCTCTTGTGTGGCACTGTATCAAAGGCTTGTGTGTGTGTGTGTGTGTGTGTGTGTGTGTGTGTGTGTGTGTGTGTGTGTGTGTGTGTGTGTGTGTGTGTGTGTGTGTGTGTGTGTGTGTGTGTGTGTGTGTGTGTGTGTGTGTGTGTGTGTGTGTGTGTGTGTACTCACCTAATTGTGCTTGCGGGGGTTGAGCTCTGGCTCTTTGGTCCCGCCTCTCAACCGTCAATCAACTGGTGTACAGATTCCTGAGCCTATTGGGCTCTATCATATCTACATTTGAAACTGTGTATGGAGTCAGCCTCCACCACATCACTTCCTAATGCATTCCATTTACTAACTACTCTGACACTGAAAAAGTTCTTTCTAACGTCTCTGTGGCTCATTTGGGTACTCAGCTTCCACCTGTGTCCCCTTGTTCGCGTCCCACCAGTGTTGAATAGTTCATCCTTGTTTACCCGGTCGATTCCCCTGAGGATTTTGTAGGTTGTGATCATGTCCCCCCTTACTCTTCTGTCTTCCAGTGTCGTGAGGTGCATTTCCCGCAGCCTTTCCTCATAACTCATGCCTCTTAGTTCTGGGACTAGTCTAGTAGCATACCTTTGGACTTTTTCCAGCTTCGTCTTGTGCTTGACAAGGTACGGGCTCCATGCTGGGGCCGCATACTCCAGGATTGGTCTTACATATGTGGTGTACAAGATTCTGAATGATTCCTTACACAGGTTCCTGAACGCCGTTCTGATGTTAGCCAACCTCGCATATGCCGCAGACGTTATTCTCTTTATGTGGGCTTCAGGAGACAGGTTTGGTGTGATATCAACTCCTAGATCTTTCTCTCTGTCTGTTTCATTAAGTACTTCATCTCCTATTCTGTATCCTGTGCCTGGCCTCCTGTTTCCACTTCCTAGTTTCATTACTTTGCATTTACTCAGGTTGAACTTCAACAGCCATTTCTTGGACCATTCACTCAGTCTATCCAGTTCATCTTGTAGCCTCCTACTATCATCCTCTGTTTCAATCCTCCTCATAATTTTTGCATCGTCGGCAAACATTGAGAGGAACGAATCTATACCCTCTGGGAGATCATTTACATATACCAGAAACAGTATAGGTCCAAGGACTGACCCCTGCGGGACTCCACTTGTGACGTCTCGCCAATCTGAGACCTCACCCCTCACACAGACTCGTTGTCTCCTGTTGCTTAGGTATTCCTCTATCCACCGGAGTACCTTCCCTCTCACTCCAGCCTGCATCTCCAACTTTCGCACTAGCCTCTTGTGTGGCACTGTATCAAAGGCTTGTGTGTGTGTGTGTGTGTGTGTGTGTGTGTGTGTGTGTGTGTGTGTGTGTGTGTGTGTGTGTGTGTGTGTGTGTGTGTGTGTGTGTGTGTGTGTGTGTGTGTGTGTGTGTGTGTGTGTGTGTGTGTGTGTGTGTACTCACCTAATTGTACTCACCTAATTGTGCTTGCGGGGGATGAGCTCTGGCTCTTTGGTCCCGCCTCTCAACCGTCAATCAACTGGTGTACAGATTCCTGAGCCTATTGGGCTCTATCATATCTACATTTGAAACTGTGTATGGAGTCAGCCTCCACCACATCACTTCCTAATGCATTCCATTTACTAACTACTCTGACACTGAAAAAGTTCTTTCTAACGTCTCTGTGGCTCATTTGGGTACTCAGCTTCCACCTTTGTCCCCTTGTTCGCGTCCCACCAGTGTTGAATAGTTAATCCTTGTTTACCCGGTCGATTCCCCTGAGGATTTTGTAGGTTGTGATCATGTCCCCCCTTACTCTTCTGTCTTCCAGTGTCGTGAGGTGCATTTCCCGCAGCCTTTCCTCATAACTCATGCCTCTTAGTTCTGGGACTAGTCTAGTAGCATACCTTTGGACTTTTTCCAGCTTCGTCTTGTGCTTGACAAGGTACGGGCTCCATGCTGGGGCCGCATACTCCAGGATTGGTCTTACATATGTGGTGTACAAGATTCTGAATGATTCCTTACACAGGTTCCTGAACGCCGTTCTGATGTTAGCCAGCCTCGCATATGCCGCAGACGTTATTCTCTTTATGTGGGCTTCAGGAGACAGGTTTGGTGTGATATCAACTCCTAGATCTTTCTCTCTGTCTGTTTCATTAAGTACTTCATCTCCTATTCTGTATCCTGTGCCTGGCCTCCTGTTTCCACTTCCAAGTTTCATTACTTTGCATTTACTCGGGTTGAACTTCAACAGCCATTTGTTGGACCATTCACTCAGTCTATCCAGGTCATCTTGTAGCCTCCTACTATCATCCTCTGTTTCAATCCTCCTCATAATTTTTGCATCGTCGGCAAAAATTGAGAGGAACGAATCTATACCCTCTGGGAGATCATTTACATATACCAGAAACAGTATAGGTCCAAGGACTGACCCCTGCAGGACTCCACTTGTGACGTCTCGCCAATCTGAGACCTCACCCCTCACACAGACTCGTTGTCTCCTGTTGCTTAGGTATTCCTCTATCCACCGGAGTACCTTCCCTCTCACTCCAGCCTGCATCTCCAACTTTCGCACTAGCCTCTTGTGTGGCACTGTATCAAAGGCTTGTGTGTGTGTGTGTGTGTGTGTGTGTGTGTGTGTGTGTGTGTGTGTGTGTGTGTGTGTGTGTGTGTGTGTGTGTGTGTGTGTGTGTGTGTACTCACCTAATTGTGCTTGCGGGGGTTGAGCTCTGGCTCTTTGGTCCCGCCTCTCAACCGTCAATCAACTGGTGTACAGATTCCTGAGCCTATCGGGCTCTATCATATCTACATTTGAAACTGTGTATGGAGTCAGCCTCCACCACATCACTTCCTAATGCATTCCATTTACTAACTACTCTGACACTGAAAAAGTTCTTTCTAACGTCTCTGTGGCTCATTTGGGTACTCAGCTTCCACCTGTGTCCCCTTGTTCGCGTCCCACCAGTGTTGAATAGTTCATCCTTGTTTACCCGGTCGATTCCCCTGAGGATTTTGTAGGTTGTGATCATGTCCCCCCTTACTCTTCTGTCTTCCAGTGTCGTGAGGTGCATTTCCCGCAGCCTTTCCTCATAACTCATGCCTCTTAGTTCTGGGACTAGTCTAGTAGCATACCTTTGGACTTTTTCCAGCTTCGTCTTGTGCTTGACAAGGTACGGGCTCCATGCTGGGGCCGCATACTCCAGGATTGGTCTTACATATGTGGTGTACAAGATTCTGAATGATTCCTTACACAGGTTCCTGAACGCCGTTCTGATGTTAGCCAACCTCGCATATGCCGCAGACGTTATTCTCTTTATGTGGGCTTCAGGAGACAGGTTTGGTGTGATATCAACTCCTAGATCTTTATCTCTGTCTGTTTCATTAAGTACTTCATCTCCTATTCTGTATCCTGTGCCTGGCCTCCTGTTTCCACTTCCTAGTTTCATTACTTTCCATTTACTCGGGTTGAACTTCAACAGCCATTTCTTGGACCATTCACTCAGTCTATCCAGGTCATCTTGTAGCCTCCTACTATCATCCTCTGTTTCAATCCTCCTCATAATTTTTGCATCGTCGGCAAACATTGAGAGGAACGAATCTATACCCTCTGGGAGATCATTTACATATACCAGAAACAGTATAGGTCCAAGGACTGACCCCTGCGGGACTCCACTTGTGACGTCTCGCCAATCTGAGACCTCACCCCTCACACAGACTCGTTGTCTCCTGTTGCTTAGGTATTCCTCTATCCACCGGAGTACCTTCCCTCTCACTCCAGCCTGCATCTCCAACTTTCGCACTAGCCTCTTGTGTGGCACTGTATCAAAGGCTTGTGTGTGTGTGTGTGTGTGTGTGTGTGTGTGTGTGTGTGTGTGTGTGTGTGTGTGTGTGTGTGTGTGTGTGTGTGTGTGTGTGTGTGTGTGTGTGTGTACTCACCTAATTGTACTCACCTAATTGTGCTTGCGGGGGATGAGCTCTGGCTCTTTGGTCCCGCCTCTCAACCGTCAATCAACTGGTGTACAGATTCCTGAGCCTATTGGGCTCTATCATATCTACATTTGAAACTGTGTATGGAGTCAGCCTCCACCACATCACTTCCTAATGCATTCCATTTACTAACTACTCTGACACTGAAAAAGTTCTTTCTAACGTCTCTGTGTCTCATTTGGGTACTCAGCTTCCACCTTTGTCCCCTTGTTCGCGTCCCACCAGTGTTGAATAGTTAATCCTTGTTTACCCGGTCGATTCCCCTGAGGATTTTGTAGGTTGTGATCATGTCCCCCCTTACTCTTCTGTCTTCCAGTGTCGTGAGGTGCATTTCCCGCAGCCTTTCCTCATAACTCATGCCTCTTAGTTCTGGGACTAGTCTAGTAGCATACCTTTGGACTTTTTCCAGCTTCGTCTTGTGCTTGACAAGGTACGGGCTCCATGCTGGGGCCGCATACTCCAGGATTGGTCTTACATATGTGGTGTACAAGATTCTGAATGATTCCTTACACAGGTTCCTGAACGCCGTTCTGATGTTAGCCAGCCTCGCATATGCCGCAGACTTTATTCTCTTTATGTGGGCTTCAGGAGACAGGTTTGGTGTGATATCAACTCCTAGATCTTTCTCTCTGTCTGTTTCATTAAGTACTTCATCTCCTATTCTGTATCCTGTGCCTGGCCTCCTGTTTCCACTTCCTAGTTTCATTACTTTGCATTTACTCGGGTTGAACTTCAACAGCCATTTGTTGGACCATTCACTCAGTCTATCCAGGTCATCTTGTAGCCTCCTACTATCATCCTCTGTTTCAATCCTCCTCATAATTTTTGCATCGTCGGCAAACATTGAGAGGAACGAATCTATACCCTCTGGGAGATCATTTACATATACCAGAAACAGTATAGGTCCAAGGACTGACCCCTGCAGGACTCCACTTGTGACGTCTCGCCAATCTGAGACCTCACCCCTCACACAGACTCGTTGTCTCCTGTTGCTTAGGTATTCCTCTATCCACCGGAGTACCTTCCCTCTCACTCCAGCCTGCATCTCCAACTTTCGCACTAGCCTCTTGTGTGGCACTGTATCAAAGGCTTGTGTGTGTGTGTGTGTGTGTGTGTGTGTGTGTGTGTGTGTGTGTGTGTGTGTGTGTGTGTGTGTGTGTGTGTGTGTGTGTGTGTGTGTGTGTGTGTGTGTACTCACCTAATTGTGCTTGCGGGGGTTGAGCTCTGGCTCTTTGGTCCCGCCTCTCAACCGTCAATCAACTGGTGTACAGATTCCTGAGCCTATTGGGCTCTATCATATCTACATTTGAAACTGTGTATGGAGTCAGCCTCCACCACATCACTTCCTAATGCATTCCATTTACTAACTACTCTGACACTGAAAAAGTTCTTTCTAACGTCTCTGTGGCTCATTTGGGTACTCAGCTTCCACCTGTGTCCCCTTGTTCGCGTCCCACCAGTGTTGAATAGTTCATCCTTGTTTACCCGGTCGATTCCCCTGAGGATTTTGTAGGTTGTGATCATGTCCCCCCTTACTCTTCTGTCTTCCAGTGTCGTGAGGTGCATTTCCCGCAGCCTTTCCTCATAACTCATGCCTCTTAGTTCTGGGACTAGTCTAGTAGCATACCTTTGGACTTTTTCCAGCTTCGTCTTGTGCTTGACAAGGTACGGGCTCCATGCTGGGGCCGCATACTCCAGGATTGGTCTTACATATGTGGTGTACAAGATTCTGAATGATTCCTTACACAGGTTCCTGAACGCCGTTCTGATGTTAGCCAACCTCGCATATGCCGCAGACGTTATTCTCTTTATGTGGGCTTCAGGAGACAGGTTTGGTGTGATATCAACTCCTAGATCTTTCTCTCTGTCTGTTTCATTAAGTACTTCATCTCCTATTCTGTATCCTGTGCCTGGCCTCCTGTTTCCACTTCCTAGTTTCATTACTTTGCATTTACTCGGGTTGAACTTCAACAGCCATTTCTTGGACCATTCACTCAGTCTATCCAGGTCATCTTGTAGCCTCCTACTATCATCCTCTGTTTCAATCCTCCTCATAATTTTTGCATCGTCGGCAAACATTGAGAGGAACGAATCTATACCCTCTGGGAGATCATTTACATATACCAGAAACAGTATAGGTCCAAGGACTGACCCCTGCGGGACTCCACTTGTGACGTCTCGCCAATCTGAGACCTCACCCCTCACACAGACTCGTTGTCTCCTGTTGCTTAGGTATTCCTCTATCCACCGGAGTACCTTCCCTCTCACTCCAGCCTGCATCTCCAACTTTCGCACTAGCCTCTTGTGTGGCACTGTATCAAAGGCTTGTGTGTGTGTGTGTGTGTGTGTGTGTGTGTGTGTGTGTGTGTGTGTGTGTGTGTGTGTGTGTGTGTGTGTGTGTGTGTGTGTGTGTGTGTGTGTGTGTGTGTGTGTGTGTGTGTACTCACCTAATTGTACTCACCTAATTGTGCTTGCGGGGGATGAGCTCTGGCTCTTTGGTCCCGCCTCTCAACCGTCAATCAACTGGTGTACAGATTCCTGAGCCTATTGGGCTCTATCATATCTACATTTGAAACTGTGTATGGAGTCAGCCTCCACCACATCACTTCCTAATGCATTCCATTTACTAACTACTCTGACACTGAAAAAGTTCTTTCTAACGTCTCTGTGGCTCATTTGGGTACTCAGCTTCCACCTTTGTCCCCTTGTTCGCGTCCCACCAGTGTTGAATAGTTAATCCTTGTTTACCCGGTCGATTCCCCTGAGGATTTTGTAGGTTGTGATCATGTCCCCCTTTACTCTTCTGTCTTCCAGTGTCGTGAGGTGCATTTCCCGCAGCCTTTCCTCATAACTCATGCCTCTTAGTTCTGGGACTAGTCTAGTAGCATACCTTTGGACTTTTTCCAGCTTCGTCTTGTGCTTGACAAGGTACGGGCTCCATGCTGGGGCCGCATACTCCAGGATTGGTCTTACATATGTGGTGTACAAGATTCTGAATGATTCCTTACACAGGTTCCTGAACGCCGTTCTGATGTTAGCCAGCCTCGCATATGCCGCAGACGTTATTCTCTTTATGTGGGCTTCAGGAGACAGGTTTGGTGTGATATCAACTCCTAGATCTTTCTCTCTGTCTGTTTCATTAAGTACTTCATCTCCTATTCTGTATCCTGTGCCTGGCCTCCTGTTTCCACTTCCTAGTTTCATTACTTTGCATTTACTCGGGTTGAACTTCAACAGCCATTTGTTGGACCATTCACTCAGTCTATCCAGGTCATCTTGTAGCCTCCTACTATCATCCTCTGTTTCAATCCTCCTCATAATTTTTGCATCGTCGGCAAACATTGAGAGGAACGAATCTATACCCTCTGGGAGATCATTTACATATACCAGAAACAGTATAGGTCCAAGGACTGACCCCTGCAGGACTCCACTTGTGACGTCTCGCCAATCTGAGACCTCACCCCTCACACAGACTCGTTGTCTCCTGTTGCTTAGGTATTCCTCTATCCACCGGAGTACCTTCCCTCTCACTCCAGCCTGCATCTCCAACTTTCGCACTAGCCTCTTGTGTGGCACTGTATCAAAGGCTTGTGTGTGTGTGTGTGTGTGTGTGTGTGTGTGTGTGTGTGTGTGTGTGTGTGTGTGTGTGTGTGTGTGTGTGTGTGTGTGTGTGTGTGTGTGTGCGTGCGTGCGTGCGTGCGTGCGTGCGTGCGTGCGTGCGTGCGTGCGTGCGTGTGTGTGTGTGTGTGTGTGTGTGTGTGTGTGTGTGTGTGTGTGTGTGTGTGTGTGTGTGTGTGTGTGTGTACTCACCTAATTGTGCTTGTGGGGGTTGAGCTCTGGCTCTTTGGTCCCGCCTCTCAACCGTCAATCAACTGGTGTACAGATTCCTGAGCCTATTGGGCTCTATCATATCTACATTTGAAACTGTGTATGGAGTCAGCCTCCACCACATCACTTCCTAATGCATTCCATTTACTAACTACTCTGACACTGAAAAAGTTCTTTCTAACGTCTCTGTGGCTCATTTGGGTACTCAGCTTCCACCTGTGTCCCCTTGTTCGCGTCCCACCAGTGTTGAATAGTTCATCCTTGTTTACCCGGTCGATTCCCCTGAGGATTTTGTAGGTTGTGATCATGTCCCCCCTTACTCTTCTGTCTTCCAGTGTCGTGAGGTGCATTTCCCGCAGCCTTTCCTCATAACTCATGCCTCTTAGTTCTGGGACTAGTCTAGTAGCATACCTTTGGACTTTTTCCAGCTTCGTCTTGTGCTTGACAAGGTACGGGCTCCATGCTGGGGCCGCATACTCCAGGATTGGTCTTACATATGTGGTGTACAAGATTCTGAATGATTCCTTACACAGGTTCCTGAACGCCGTTCTGATGTTAGCCAACCTCGCATATGCCGCAGACGTTATTCTCTTTATGTGGGCTTCAGGAGACAGGTTTGGTGTGATATCAACTCCTAGATCTTTCTCTCTGTCTGTTTCATTAAGTACTTCATCTCCTATTCTGTATCCTGTGCCTGGCCTCCTGTTTCCACTTCCTAGTTTCATTACTTTGCATTTACTCGGGTTGAACTTCAACAGCCATTTCTTGGACCATTCACTCAGTCTATCCAGGTCATCTTGTAGCCTCCTACTATCATCCTCTGTTTCAATCCTCCTCATAATTTTTGCATCGTCGGCAAACATTGAGAGGAACGAATCTATACCCTCTGGGAGATCATTTACATATACCAGAAACAGTATAGGTCCAAGGACTGACCCCTGCGGAACTCCACTTGTGACGTCTCGCCAATCTGAGACCTCACCCCTCACACAGACTCGTTGTCTCCTGTTGCTTAGGTATTCCTCTATCCACCGGAGTACCTTCCCTCTCACTCCAGCCTGCATCTCCAACTTTCGCACTAGCCTCTTGTGTGGCACTGTATCAAAGGCTTGTGTGTGTGTGTGTGTGTGTGTGTGTGTGTGTGTGTGTGTGTGTGTGTGTGTGTGTGTGTGTGTGTACTCACCTAATTGTACTCACCTAATTGTGCTTGCGGGGGATGAGCTCTGGCTCTTTGGTCCCGCCTTTCAACCGTCAATCAACTGGTGTACAGATTCCTGAGCCTATTGGGCTCTATCATATCTACATTTGAAACTGTGTATGGAGTCAGCCTCCACCACATCACTTCCTAATGCATTCCATTTACTAACTACTCTGACACTGAAAAAGTTCTTTCTAACGTCTCTGTGGCTCATTTGGGTACTCAGCTTCCACCTTTGTCCCCTTGTTCGCGTCCCACCAGTGTTGAATAGTTAATCCTTGTTTACCCGGTCGATTCCCCTGAGGATTTTGTAGGTTGTGATCATGTCCCCCCTTACTCTTCTGTCTTCCAGTGTCGTGAGGTGCATTTCCCGCAGCCTTTCCTCATAACTCATGCCTCTTAGTTCTGGGACTAGTCTAGTAGCATACCTTTGGACTTTTTCCAGCTTCGTCTTGTGCTTGACAAGGTACGGGCTCCATGCTGGGGCCGCATACTCCAGGATTGGTCTTACATATGTGGTGTACAAGATTCTGAATGATTCCTTACACAGGTTCCTGAACGCCGTTCTGATGTTAGCCAGCCTCGCATATGCCGCAGACGTTATTCTCTTTATGTGGGCTTCAGGAGACAGGTTTGGTGTGATATCAACTCCTAGATCTTTCTCTCTGTCTGTTTCATTAAGTACTTCATCTCCTATTCTGTATCCTGTGCCTGGCCTCCTGTTTCCACTTCCTAGTTTCATTACTTTGCATTTACTCGGGTTGAACTTCAACAGCCATTTCTTGGACCATTCACTCAGTCTATCCAGGTCATCTTGTAGCCTCCTACTATCATCCTCTGTTTCAATCCTCCTCATAATTTTTGCATCGTCGGCAAACATTGAGAGGAACGAATCTATACCCTCTGGGAGATCATTTACATATACCAGAAACAGTATAGGTCCAAGGACTGACCCCTGCAGGACTCCACTTCTGACGTCTCGCCAATCTGAGACCTCACCCCTCACACAGACTCGTTGTCTCCTGTTGCTTAGGTATTCCTCTATCCACCGGAGTACCTTCCCTCTCACTCCAGCCTGCATCTCCAACTTTCGCACTAGCCTCTTGTGTGGCACTGTATCAAAGGCTTGTGTGTGTGTGTGTGTGTGTGTGTGTGTGTGTATGTGTGTGTGTGTGTGTGTGTGTGTGTGTGTGTGTGTGTGTGTGTGTGTGTGTGTGTGTGTGTGTGTGTGTGTGTGTGTGTGTGTGTACTCACCTAATTGTGCTTGCGGGGGTTGAGCTCTGGCTCTTTGGTCCCGCCTCTCAACCGTCAATCAACTGGTGTACAGATTCCTGAGCCTATTGGGCTCTATCATATCTACATTTGAAACTGTGTATGGAGTCAGCCTCCACCACATCACTTCCTAATGCATTCCATTTACTAACTACTCTGACACTGAAAAAGTTCTTTCTAACGTCTCTGTGGCTCATTTGGGTACTCAGCTTCCACCTGTGTCCCCTTGTTCGCGTCCCACCAGTGTTGAATAGTTCATCCTTGTTTACCCGGTCGATTCCCCTGAGGATTTTGTAGGTTGTGATCATGTCCCCCCTTACTCTTCTGTCTTCCAGTGTCGTGAGGTGCATTTCCCGCAGCCTTTCCTCATAACTCATGCCTCTTAGTTCTGGGACTAGTCTAGTAGCATACCTTTGGACTTTTTCCAGCTTCGTCTTGTGCTTGACAAGGTACGGGCTCCATGCTGGGGCCGCATACTCCAGGATTGGTCTTACATATGTGGTGTACAAGATTCTGAATGATTCCTTACACAGGTTCCTGAACGCCGTTCTGATGTTAGCCAACCTCGCATATGCCGCAGACGTTATTCTCTTTATGTGGGCTTCAGGAGACAGGTTTGGTGTGATATCAACTCCTAGATCTTTCTCTCTGTCTGTTTCATTAAGTACTTCATCTCCTATTCTGTATCCTGTGCCTGGCCTCCTGTTTCCACTTCCTAGTTTCATTACTTTGCATTTACTCGGGTTGAACTTCAACAGCCATTTCTTGGACCATTCACTCAGTCTATCCAGGTCATCTTGTAGCCTCCTACTATCATCCTCTGTTTCAATCCTCCTCATAATTTTTGCATCGTCGGCAAACATTGAGAGGAACGAATCTATACCCTCTGGGAGATCATTTACATATACCAGAAACAGTATAGGTCCAAGGACTGACCCCTGCGGGACTCCACTTGTGACGTCTCGCCAATCTGAGACCTCACCCCTCACACAGACTCGTTGTCTCCTGTTGCTTAGGTATTCCTCTATCCACCGGAGTACCTTCCCTCTCACTCCAGCCTGCATCTCCAACTTTCGCACTAGCCTCTTGTGTGGCACTGTATCAAAGGCTTGTGTGTGTGTGTGTGTGTGTGTGTGTGTGTGTGTGTGTGTGTGTGTGTGTGTGTGTGTGTGTGTGTGTGTGTGTGTGTGTGTGCGTGCGTGCGTGCGTGCGTGCGTGCGTGCGTGCGTGCGTGCGTGCGTGCGTGTGTGTGTGTGTGTGTGTGTGTGTGTGTGTGTGTGTGTGTGTGTGTGTGTGTGTGTGTGTGTGTGTGTGTGTGTGTGTGTACTCACCTAATTGTGCTTGTGGGGGTTGAGCTCTGGCTCTTTGGTCCCGCCTCTCAACCGTCAATCAACTGGTGTACAGATTCCTGAGCCTATTGGGCTCTATCATATCTACATTTGAAACTGTGTATGGAGTCAGCCTCCACCACATCACTTCCTAATGCATTCCATTTACTAACTACTCTGACACTGAAAAAGTTCTTTCTAACGTCTCTGTGGCTCATTTGGGTACTCAGCTTCCACCTGTGTCCCCTTGTTCGCGTCCCACCAGTGTTGAATAGTTCATCCTTGTTTACCCGGTCGATTCCCCTGAGGATTTTGTAGGTTGTGATCATGTCCCCCCTTACTCTTCTGTCTTCCAGTGTCGTGAGGTGCATTTCCGGCAGCCTTTCCTCATAACTCATGCCTCTTAGTTCTGGGACTAGTCTAGTAGCATACCTTTGGACTTTTTCCAGCTTCGTCTTGTGCTTGACAAGGTACGGGCTCCATGCTGGGGCCGCATACTCCAGGATTGGTCTTACATATGTGGTGTACAAGATTCTGAATGATTCCTTACACAGGTTCCTGAACGCCGTTCTGATGTTAGCCAACCTCGCATATGCCGCAGACGTTATTCTCTTTATGTGGGCTTCAGGAGACAGGTTTGGTGTGATATCAACTCCTAGATCTTTCTCTCTGTCTGTTTCATTAAGTACTTCATCTCCTATTCTGTATCCTGTGCCTGGCCTCCTGTTTCCACTTCCTAGTTTCATTACTTTGCATTTACTCGGGTTGAACTTCAACAGCCATTTCTTGGACCATTCACTCAGTCTATCCAGGTCATCTTGTAGCCTCCTACTATCATCCTCTGTTTCAATCCTCCTCATAATTTTTGCATCGTCGGCAAACATTGAGAGGAACGAATCTATACCCTCTGGGAGATCATTTACATATACCAGAAACAGTATAGGTCCAAGGACTGACCCCTGCGGAACTCCACTTGTGACGTCTCGCCAATCTGAGACCTCACCCCTCACACAGACTCGTTGTCTCCTGTTGCTTAGGTATTCCTCTATCCACCGGAGTACCTTCCCTCTCACTCCAGCCTGCATCTCCAACTTTCGCACTAGCCTCTTGTGTGGCACTGTATCAAAGGCTTGTGTGTGTGTGTGTGTGTGTGTGTGTGTGTGTGTGTGTGTGTACTCACCTAATTGTACTCACCTAATTGTGCTTGCGGGGGATGAGCTCTGGCTCTTTGGTCCCGCCTTTCAACCGTCAATCAACTGGTGTACAGATTCCTGAGCCTATTGGGCTCTATCATATCTACATTTGAAACTGTGTATGGAGTCAGCCTCCACCACATCACTTCCTAATGCATTCCATTTACTAACTACTCTGACACTGAAAAAGTTCTTTCTAACGTCTCTGTGGCTCATTTGGGTACTCAGCTTCCACCTTTGTCCCCTTGTTCGCGTCCCACCAGTGTTGAATAGTTAATCCTTGTTTACCCGGTCGATTCCCCTGAGGTTTTTGTAGGTTGTGATCATGTCCCCCCTTACTCTTCTGTTTTCCAGTGTCGTGAGGTGCATTTCCCGCAGCCTTTCCTCATAACTCATGCCTCTTAGTTCTGGGACTAGTCTAGTAGCATACCTTTGGACTTTTTCCAGCTTCGTCTTGTGCTTGACAAGGTACGGGCTCCATGCTGGGGCCGCATACTCCAGGATTGGTCTTACATATGTGGTGTACAAGATTCTGAATGATTCCTTACACAGGTTCCTGAACGCCGTTCTGATGTTAGCCAGCCTCGCATATGCCGCAGACGTTATTCTCTTTATGTGGGCTTCAGGAGACAGGTTTGGTGTGATATCAACTCCTAGATCTTTCTCTCTGTCTGTTTCATTAAGTACTTCATCTCCTATTCTGTATCCTGTGCCTGGCCTCCTGTTTCCACTTCCTAGTTTCATTACTTTGCATTTACTCGGGTTGAACTTCAACAGCCATTTGTTGGACCATTCACTCAGTCTATCCAGGTCATCTTGTAGCCTCCTACTATCATCCTCTGTTTCAATCCTCCTCATAATTTTTGCATCGTCGGCAAACATTGAGAGGAACGAATCTATACCCTCTGGGAGATCATTTACATATACCAGAAACAGTATAGGTCCAAGGACTGACCCCTGCAGGACTCCACTTGTGACGTCTCGCCAATCTGAGACCTCACCCCTCACACAGACTCGTTGTCTCCTGTTGCTTAGGTATTCCTCTATCCACCGGAGTACCTTCCCTCTCACTCCAGCCTGCATCTCCAACTTTCGCACTAGCCTCTTGTGTGGCACTGTATCAAAGGCTTGTGTGTGTGTGTGTGTGTGTGTGTGTGTGTGTGTGTGTGTGTGTGTGTGTGTGTGTGTGTGTGTGTGTGTGTGTGTGTGTGTGTGTGTGTGTGTGTGTACTCACCTAATTGTACTCACCTAATTGTGCTTGCGGGGGATGAGCTCTGGCTCTTTGGTCCCGCCTCTCAGTAGTGGGAAATGGGGCGTAGACCGGCAATTTTGTTTTTTTCGACTGCCGGTCTACGCACCAGGTGCGTAGACCGGCAATTTTGTTTTTTTCGACTGCCGGTCTACGCACCTGGTGCGTAGACCGGCAATTTTGTTTTTTCCGACTGCCGGTCTACGCACCCTGGGCGTAGACCAGCTATTTTGTTTTTTCCTATGCCGGTCTACGCACCCTGGGTTTTACGAACTTTTTTTCCTATGCCGGTCTACGCACCCTGGGTTTTACGAACTTTTTTTCCTATGCCGGTCTACGCACCCTGGGTTTTACGAACTTTTTTTCCTATGCCAGTCTACGCACCCTGGGTTTTACGAACTTTTTTTCCTATGCCGGTCTACGCACCCTGGGTTTTACGAACTTTTTTTCCACAGTCGGTCTACGCACCCTGGGTTTTCTCGATTCCACTTGCCTGGGGATTAAAAAGCCGGTCCCTGGCACACCCAAATTTCGTTATCCCAGTGACCCATGCACAGGCATCGGTCAATGACGTCATCAGCTAGCCAGTCTTCATCTTCCCTGAATAAGTCCGTTTTCTGTTATAATGTATTTATTCCCATTTTCAATATTTATAGTAAAGGGGGTTTAAAAGGCCGCCTTCTGTCAAGCCTAATGTACAATGACGTCATCCATTATAAGCTCGTTTTTCTCAATAAGGCATTTCCATACTGTTGCCCATTTTTCTAGGATCATTTCAAAGTTAAGATTTCAAATTAACACGAGAAATGAGTTTAGCTCTGTCACCAAAGGAGTATTTGCCCAGGTCTTTTTCCTAAATCTAAAACTTATTCCAATTTATACCCATTGTTTCGTGTTATATCTCGTGTTTATAGCCTATTAATATCCCCCTTTATCATGTCCATTCTTTAGCACCTCTATCATGTCACCCCTATTTCTTCTTCGTCTATCTAGAGAATGTAATTTAAGCTTTGTCCATCTATCTTCAAGGATCGTTTATTGAGCATAGGGCAAATAAAATTGAAAAACCCACTATCATCCATTTGTATGAAAACAGTCCCCTGCCAGGCGTGGAGACTTCAATGCGATGGGGTTTTTCCTGTTTTTTCCTATGCCGGTCTTAGCATCTGGGGTTTTTCCAGTTTATTCCTGTGCCGGTCGTAGCATCATGTTTTTTTTCCTGTGCCTGTCGTAGCATCACAATTTGCCTGGGGGAAGGATTAAAAAGCCGGCCCCTGGCATCCCCAAATTTCGTTGGCTCAGTGACCCTGCACAGACATTGCTAATGGTCAATGACGTCACCAGGTAGCCGCTCAGCGTTCCTGCACTGGCATGTTCGAGGGGATTAAAAAGCCGGTCTATGAGTCGTGTGTTTTGCGATACAACAGTAACCTTGAAACCTAATATAAAATACCATCATCCCTAGTCTATTTTTAATTTCATATTTACTTCCAACCATCGTCCATTATATTTATCAAAGGGGAACAAGTATGTGAGGGAAGAACAAAACTTCAGCACTGCAAGAAGTTATGTGTGTATTTTCAAGTTCGTCCCCTGCTGCCTGTATTTACCCAGGTCTTTTTCCTAAATATATAACTTATCCAATTCATTTCCTATTCTGTTTCACGTTGATACGTATAATAGGTTATTAATATTCCCCTTTACTATGACCATTCAGTCACACCTCTATCATGTCACCCCTATTTCTTCTTCGTCATCGTTCTAGAGAATGTAATTTAAGCTTGGACAATCTTTCTTGAAGGATCGTTTATTATACATAGGGCAAAAAATAATATGAAAAAAACTGCTATCAGTCGTTTATATTAAAAAAATAGAGGCCTGGGCATTGGTGATTTCAATGCGTTTTCAGTAGTAACCAATATTGTCCTTAACCTCACACACGTCTCACATTCGCTCAAAACATACCTCCCACACCTTGCTATGGCATATAACAAATAAAAAAGGGGAACATGTATGTGTTTGTGTTTATCAAAGGGGAACAAGTATGTGAGGGAAGAACAAAACTTCAGCACTGCAAGAAGTTATGTGTGTATTTTCAAGTTCGTCCCCTGCTGCCTGTATTTACCCAGGTCTTTTTCCTAAATATATAACTTATCCAATTCATTTCCTATTCTGTTTCACGTTGATACGTATAATAGGTTATTAATATTCCCCTTTACTATGACCATTCAGTCACACCTCTATCATGTCACCCCTATTTCTTCTTCGTCATCGTTCTAGAGAATGTAATTTAAGCTTGGACAATCTCTCTTGAAGGATCGTTTATTATACATAGGGCAAAAAATAATATGAAAAAAACTGCTATCAGTCGTTTATATTAAAAAAATAGAGGCCTGGGCATTGGTGATTTCAATGCGTTTTCAGTAGTAACCAATATTGTCCTTAACCTCACACACGTCTCACATTCGCTCAAAACATACCTCCCACACCTTGCTATGGCATATAACAAATAAAAAAATCTCATTCAGTAAAAGCAAGCCTCTCATATTTTAAAATAAGGCCTTCTGCGGCGCAAGGCGCACTAAATGCGGATCCCAGGAGGTTCACACAAGTGTGAACTCTTAATCTAGCTTTATACCTCACCTATACTCTGTGTTTCATCAAAGTTGATATTCAGCTACAATAGCTCGTATTTTCTCTCGTTGCTTATATTTTCTGTTATTCATAAACCCGATCAAACCTTCCTAACCTAACCTAACCTAACATATTATTTATAACAAACAAATACATTCTACAGACCAGTTATTGTTGTTGTTTAGTGACATCGTGAAAAGCAAACTCAGGTATAGGGATAAGGTGTTGCTGGCCATTAGCACATAGGTGTAAAGGTATAACAGTACCTTACTGGTCAACTATGTATGACGTCACCAGACAACCAATGCTACCTTTGGCGTCCTACTGGCATGAGTATTTAATGTTATTATTCAAAAATGACTAGACTAACCATCCCCACCTAACCTAATCAGAGGACTGAGAATATACATTTTAGTCATCCCCAACTGTAATCATTATTCAGTGATAAGTTCAAAAGTATAACAGAAGCCCAAATGTCGTACTGCAATTTAAGCAGAATCGTACATCTGGCAGCATAGCAGGTATGCTGAACATAAGAATAAAAGTAACTGCAGAGGTCCTATTTGCCCATACGAGGCAGCTCCTATATATTTCCACCCAATCTCATTCATGTCCACCCTATGCTTAAAACAACCAAGGGATCCCACTTAAAGTATTAGTTTACAATAATAGTTTTAATAAATAGCTCTTATTCTAGTTTTATACACAACAGCAATTATGAAACCCTATAGCTAGATATTCTACTATAATCCACAAGTAGTTACCACACATCTGACAGTACAGCGGATTAGTGGCTGTGTTCATAGGCTAGTCAACTGTCCTCACATCCATCAAATAGATATCCAAATGTCGCACCTCAATTCATCCATCTAGCAACTCAGCTGGATGTTAGCCACTATATTCATAGGCTAATCATTTCTACACCTCAAAAAATCCTAGTCGTGCTACGCAAATCAGCTAACTTGTTTCTAAGCCAACACTCGCAAATACAATCATGCATACCTACACATACTTCAAAACCTATGCATTCATAGAGAATAGCCTAGTTTTTTGCCACCATTTCCCCATTAATCAGATGTAATTTATGCCATACACACAGAAAATACAGCATTTACACACCAAATATGCCATTTATTCACAAAATATGTTATTTACACTAAAAATATACCATCACATAAAAAATATGAGATTTTCATACAAAATATGACAGTTGCAAACAAAAATATACCATTTACACAATATTGCATGTACACTCAGAGTATGACATTTACACAAAGTACGGTATTTTGCACAAATATATCAAAATGCTTATGCATTTAGACAATCAAAAATGCTCTTTCACTAAAATTACACAATTTCACAAACGTAATTTTCACAAAATACCCACACATTGTCTCATAAACCAAAAATACACTTACACCATGAAGATCTATTTTATCAAATTACAGAGCTTACACAAAATACACAATTTTCACACACACAAATACAGTTGCACCAGTTCCACTTCAACAAATTAAACTCAACTTGCATAAATGCACTATTATCACAAAAATTATTACACAGTTTGTGTAATTATTTTACATCTTTGCACAATTAATACAAAAAAACTTGCTATATAATTACTCAGCTTGCACAATGACAATCAATACGCAGAGGTATAAATAAACAATTCGTCCATATGCAATTACACAACATGCGCAATTAATACACAACTTATACAATATTACACATCTTTCATAATTATTACACACAACTTGCACAAATGCATATCTAGCACAAATACGTACAATACATAACTACCCCAAATATGAAAATACACAACTAGCATAAATACACGATTTACACAAATACAATTGCGACATTTACACAATTAGCTCAAAAATATAATCAATACACAACTTACCAAAATATGAACAATACATAACTAGCACATATTCATTAAATACACAACTATTCAATTTCCGCAAATACACATACAAAAACATTAACAATTAATACATACAACTTTCACAAAACAATACACAATTTATAGAAATATAATCAATACATAATTTCAATAATCATACAACTTATGCAAAATACATAATCTGCACAATTAATACACAAGTATATTAATTGTGCTATATATGTACAAACACAACCAACTGGGTCAAACAATACACAATTTGCATAATATTTTTTCTGGGTATATTTAGGTCATTAATTATAATATGCTGAGTTTAACCAACTCCCCAAAAGTCAGAATTTCACATATAAAAATGGTTCATATAACTTCCAATAAGCTCAATATATAACACATTCTTTTTCCATTAAGATATCAACATTATTAGTGCTAAACTATTCTAACATATGTCCACTATTTTTATGTCCTATTAATACCTTCCTTGTTACATTCTCTCCAATCAGACCACCATATTTATGTATTTATTTAAACCATCTAACAGACTTATTTGTTCTAGCCTTAGTTATGTTAAGGCAGGTGAGGTTAGGTAGAGTCAGTATTTTCTATGATAATTTTAGACAAATTTGCTATATCTTATCAAAATGCATCTTGTTAAAACTTAAATTCATCTAAATCTATCAAAAATATACTTATACTACGCAAATTTGACTAAATTCAACCTAGCTAAACTTACTAAATATGAGCATCCCATATCCTCACATACAAGCCTATGTCGCCTCTGTCCATACATTATATGAGTCTGCCATATAGCTCGAACCCCAAATAGGAAAATTTACACTATTTCTTAAACATACTAGTTCATTACCCTAAGATATTATATATGTCCTTCCATACACCACCTCACCTAACCTGACCTAGCATATACAACCCTGGATTTGTTAAAGTTGGCGAAATTTATGCTATGCCACCTAAATTTCACAAAATTTAAGGCAATTTCCACCAAATATACCCAAATGTTGCGTAGCATAGCACTGCCAAAGCCCATTTTCTCCTATTCCATACTACCCTACACAACCTCACCTAACCTGACCTAGCATATCCAAACCTGGATTTGGTTAAAGTTTGCGAAATTTATGCTATGCCACCTAAATTACGCCTAATTGAAGGCAATTTCCACCAAATATACCCAAATGTTGTGTATCATAGCATCGCCAAAGCCCATTTTCTCCTATTCCATACTACCCTACACAACCTCACCTAACCTGACCTAGCATATCCAAACCTAGATTTGGTTAAAGTCGGCGAAATTTATGCTATGCCACCTAAATTTGACCAAATATACCCAAATGTTTCATATCACAGCACTGCCAAAGCCCATTTTTACCTACATTTTCTCCTATTCCATCCTACCCTATGCAACCTTACCTAACCTATCCTACCATATCCAAACCTAGATTTGGTTAAAGTCTGCGAAATTTAAGCTATCCCACCTAAATTCTGTCTAATTTAAGGCAATTCCCACCAAATATATCCAAATGTTCTGTAACACAGCACTGCCAAAGCCCATTTTTACCTACATTTTCTCCTATTCCATCCTACCCTACGCAACCATACCTAACCTATCCTAGCATATCCAAACCTAGATTTTGTTAAAGTCGGCGAAATTTAAGCTATCCCACCTAAATTCCATCTAATTTAAGGCAATTCCCACCAAATATATCCAAATGTTCTGTATCACAGCACAGCCAAAGTCCATTTTTACCTACATTTTCTCCTATTCCATCCTACCCTACGCAACCTTACCTAACCTATCCTAGCATATCCAAACCTAGATTTGGTTAAAGTCGGCGAAATTTAAGTTATCCCATATAAATTTGACCTAATTTAAGACAATTTCCACCAAATATACCCAAAAATGTTTTGGAACATAGCACGGCCAAAGCTCATTTTAGCTCAGTTTTCACCTATTCCAACCTGCCCTAGACAACCCTACCCATCCTCTCCTGGCATATCCAAAGTCAGATTTGATTATAGTTGGCAAAATTTATGCCTTTCCCACCTAAATTGTACCTAATTTATGCAAATTTCCACCGAATATACCCAAATGTTTTGTATCTTAGCATGGTCAAAGTTCATTTCACCCAAGTTTTCACCTATTCCATCTTACCTCACACAGCCTCACCTAACCTGACCTAGCATATCCCAAGCTAGATTTGATTAGAGTTCGTGAAATTTATGCTTACTCACCAAAATTCAACATAATTTAAGACAATTTCTACCCAAAATGATTTGTTACATAGCTCGGCCAAAGACCATTTACCCGAATTTTAACACATTCCAACCTACCCTACATAGCCTTACCTATCCCTGACCTAGCAGATTTTATTAAAGTTGGGAAATTTAAGCTATCACCATCAAATTGGAGACAATTCCCACCAAATACGCCTAAATGTTGTTTATCATAGCACAGCCAAAACCCATTTTACCCACATTTTCATCCATTCCATCTAAACCTGGACCTAGCCTCTGATACTACATATACTCAGAGAAGTGATGTTTTTTAGATATGAACCTAAATGCCCATGCCTAACCTGCAAGAGTCTTGGAGATTTGTTGAATATTTTATCTATTTTTCTTCAAAAACTGATGCACAAACAACACATTCCTTCCATATTTACGATAAATTTGAAGTTAAATGAAGGGAGGTTAGGTCCAGGACAGTTGGGTTGAAGTGTAAAAACAAAACACATACCCAACACTATATCTACAATATTGAACTCAGTTCCAAGTTTTAAAGGAGAGGGGCAGTTAGGTCCATATCCAAAACATCACTTTTCTATGAATATGGTTACGATGTTCAACAAAAAACCTAGCAGGTTAGGCACAGTGCGGATAGGTTCATATCCAAAACTTCAGTTTTTGAAGAAAAATAGATAAAATATTCAACAAATCTCCAAGACTCTTGCAGGTTAGGCATGGGCATTTAGGTTCATATCTAAAAAACATCACTTCTCTGAGTATATGTAGTATCAGAGGCTAGGTCCAGGTTTAGATGGAATGGATGAAAATGTGGGTAAAATGGGTTTTGGCTGTGCTATGATAAACAACATTTAGGCGTATTTGGTGGGAATTGTCTCCAATTTGATGGTGATAGCTTAAATTTCCCAACTTTAATAAAATCTGCTAGGTCAGGGATAGGTAAGGCTATGTAGGGTAGGTTGGAATGTGTTAAAATTCGGGTAAATGGTCTTTGGCCGAGCTATGTAACAAATCATTTTGGGTAGAAATTGTCTTAAATTATGTTGAATTTTGGTGAGTAAGCATAAATTTCACGAACTCTAATCAAATCTAGCTTGGGATATGCTAGGTCAGGTTAGGTGAGGCTGTGTGAGGTAAGATGGAATAGGTGAAAACTTGGGTGAAATGAACTTTGACCATGCTAAGATACAAAACATTTGGGTATATTCGGTGGAAATTTGCATAAATTAGGTACAATTTAGGTGGGAAAGGCATAAATTTTGCCAACTATAATCAAATCTGACTTTGGATATGCCAGGAGAGGATGGGTAGGGTTGTCTAGGGCAGGTTGGAATAGGTGAAAACTGAGCTAAAATGAGCTTTGGCCGTGCTATGTTCCAAAACATTTTTGGGTATATTTGGTGGAAATTGTCTTAAATTAGGTCAAATTTATATGGGATAACTTAAATTTCGCCGACTTTAACCAAATCTAGGTTTGGATATGCTAGGATAGGTTAGGTAAGGTTGCGTAGGGTAGGATGGAATAGGAGAAAATGTAGGTAAAAATGGACTTTGGCTGTGCTGTGATACAGAACATTTGGATATATTTGGTGGGAATTGCCTTAAATTAGATGGAATTTAGGTGGGATAGCTTAAATTTCGCCGACTTTAACAAAATCTAGGTTTGGATATGCTAGGATAGGTTAGGTATGGTTGCGTAGGGTAGGATGGAATAGGAGAAAATGTAGGTAAAAATGGGCTTTGGCAGTGCTGTGTTACAGAACATTTGGATATATTTGGTGGGAATTGCCTTAAATTAGACAGAATTTAGGTGGGATAGCTTAAATTTCGCAGACTTTAACCAAATCTAGGTTTGGATATGGTAGGATAGGTTAGGTAAGGTTGCATAGGGTAGGATGGAATAGGAGAAAATGTAGGTAAAAATGGGCTTTGGCAGTGCTGTGATATGAAACATTTGGGTATATTTGGTCAAATTTAGGTGGCATAGCATAAATTTCGCCGACTTTAACCAAATCTAGGTTTGGATATGCTAGGTCAGGTTAGGTGAGGTTGTGTAGGGTAGTATGGAATAGGAGAAAATGGGCTTTGGCGATGCTATGATACACAACATTTGGGTATATTTGGTGGAAATTGCCTTCAATTAGGCGTAATTTAGGTGGCATAGCATAAATTTCGCAAACTTTAACCAAATCCAGGTTTGGATATGCTAGGTCAGGTTAGGTGAGGTTGTGTAGGGTAGTATGGAATAGGAGAAAATGGGCTTTGGCAGTGCTATGCTACGCAACATTTGGGTATATTTGGTGGAAATTGCCTTAAATTTTGTGAAATTTAGGTGGCATAGCATAAATTTCGCCAACTTTAACAAATCCAGGGTTGTATATGCTAGGTCAGGTTAGGTGAGGTGGTGTATGGAAGGACATATATAATATCTTAGGGTAATGAACTAGTATGTTTAAGAAATAGTGTAAATTTTCCTATTTGGGGTTCGAGCTATATGGCAGACTCATATAATGTATGGACAGAGGCGACATAGGCTTGTATGTGAGGATATGGGATGCTCATATTTAGTAAGTTTAGCTAGGTTGAATTTAGTCAAATTTGCGTAGTATAAGTATATTTTTGATAGATTTAGATGAATTTAAGTTTTAACAAGATGCATTTTGATAAGATATAGCAAATTTGTCTAAAATTATCATAGAAAATACTGACTCTACCTAACCTCACCTGCCTTAACATAACTAAGGCTAGAACAAATAAGTCTGTTAGATGGTTTAAATAAATACATAAATATGGTGGTCTGATTGGAGAGAATGTAACAAGGAAGGTATTAATAGGACATAAAAATAGTGGACATATGTTAGAATAGTTTAGCACTAATAATGTTGATATCTTAATGGAAAAAGAATGTGTTATATATTGAGCTTATTGGAAGTTATATGAACCATTTTTATATGTGAAATTCTGACTTTTGGGGAGTTGGTTAAACTCAGCATATTATAATTAATGACCTAAATATACCCAGAAAAAATATTATGCAAATTGTGTATTGTTTGACCCAGTTGGTTGTGTTTGTACATATATAGCACAATTAATATACTTGTGTATTAATTGTGCAGATTATGTATTTTGCATAAGTTGTATGATTATTGAAATTATGTATTGATTATATTTCTATAAATTGTGTATTGTTTTGTGAAAGTTGTATGTATTAATTGTTAATGTTTTTGTATGTGTATTTGCGGAAATTGAATAGTTGTGTATTTAATGAATATGTGCTAGTTATGTATTGTTCATATTTTGGTAAGTTGTGTATTGATTATATTTTTGAGCTAATTGTGTAAATGTCGCAATTGTATTTGTGTAAATCGTGTATTTATGCTAGTTGTGTATTTTCATATTTGGGGTAGTTATGTATTGTACGTATTTGTGCTAGATATGCATTTGTGCAAGTTGTGTGTAATAATTATGAAAGATGTGTAATATTGTATAAGTTGTGTATTAATTGCGCATGTTGTGTAATTGCATATGGACGAATTGTTTATTTATACCTCTGCGTATTGATTGTCATTGTGCAAGCTGAGTAATTATATAGCAAGTTTTTTTGTATTAATTGTGCAAAGATGTAAAATAATTACACAAACTGTGTAATAATTTTTGTGATAATAGTGCATTTATGCAAGTTGAGTTTAATTTGTTGAAGTGGAACTGGTGCAACTGTATTTGTGTGTGTGAAAATTGTGTATTTTGTGTAAGCTCTGTAATTTGATAAAATAGATCTTCATGGTGTAAGTGTATTTTTGGTTTATGAGACAATGTGTGGGTATTTTGTGAAAATTACGTTTGTGAAATTGTGTAATTTTAGTGAAAGAGCATTTTTGATTGTCTAAATGCATAAGCATTTTGATATATTTGTGCAAAATACCGTACTTTGTGTAAATGTCATACTCTGAGTGTACATGCAATATTGTGTAAATGGTATATTTTTGTTTGCAACTGTCATATTTTGTATGAAAATCTCATATTTTTTATGTGATGGTATATTTTGAGTGTAAATAACATATTTTGTGAATAAATGGCATATTTGGTGTGTAAATGCTGTATTTTCTGTGTGTATGGCATAAATTACATCTGATTAATGGGGAAATGGTGGCAAAAAACTAGGCTATTCTCTATGAATGCATAGGTTTTGAAGTATGTGTAGGTATGCATGATTGTATTTGCGAGTGTTGGCTTAGAAACAAGTTAGCTGATTTGCGTAGCACGACTAGGATTTTTTGAGGTGTAGAAATGATTAGCCTATGAATATAGTGGCTAACATCCAGCTGAGTTGCTAGATGGATGAATTGAGGTGCGACATTTGGATATCTATTTGATGGATGTGAGGACAGTTGACTAGCCTATGAACACAGCCACTAATCCGCTGTACTGTCAGATGTGTGGTAACTACTTGTGGATTATAGTAGAATATCTAGCTATAGGGTTTCATAATTGCTGTTGTGTATAAAACTAGAATAAGAGCTATTTATTAAAACTATTATTGTAAACTAATACTTTAAGTGGGATCCCTTGGTTGTTTTAAGCATAGGGTGGACATGAATGAGATTGGGTGGAAATATATAGGAGCTGCCTCGTATGGGCAAATAGGACCTCTGCAGTTACTTTTATTCTTATGTTCAGCATACCTGCTATGCTGCCAGATGTACGATTCTGCTTAAATTGCAGTACGACATTTGGGCTTCTGTTATACTTTTGAACTTATCACTGAATAATGATTACAGTTGGGGATGACTAAAATGTATATTCTCAGTCCTCTGATTAGGTTAGGTGGGGATGGTTAGTCTAGTCATTTTTGAATAATAACATTAAATACTCATGCCAGTAGGACGCCAAAGGTAGCATTGGTTGTCTGGTGACGTCATACATAGTTGACCAGTAAGGTACTGTTATACCTTTACACCTATGTGCTAATGGCCAGCAACACCTTATCCCTATACCTGAGTTTGCTTTTCACGATGTCACTAAACAACAACAATAACTGGTCTGTAGAATGTATTTGTTTGTTATAAATAATATGTTAGGTTAGGTTAGGTTAGGAAGGTTTGATCGGGTTTATGAATAACAGAAAATATAAGCAACGAGAGAAAATACGAGCTATTGTAGCTGAATATCAACTTTGATGAAACACAGAGTATAGGTGAGGTATAAAGCTAGATTAAGAGTTCACACTTGTGTGAACCTCCTGGGATCCGCATTTAGTGCGCCTTGCGCCGCAGAAGGCCTTATTTTAAAATATGAGAGGCTTGCTTTTACTGAATGAGATTTTTTTATTTGTTATATGCCATAGCAAGGTGTGGGAGGTATGTTTTGAGCGAATGTGAGACGTGTGTGAGGTTAAGGACAATATTGGTTACTACTGAAAACGCATTGAAATCACCAATGCCCAGGCCTCTATTTTTTTAATATAAACGACTGATAGCAGTTTTTTTCATATTATTTTTTGCCCTATGTATAATAAACGATCCTTCAAGAGAGATTGTCCAAGCTTAAATTACATTCTCTAGAACGATGACGAAGAAGAAATAGGGGTGACATGATAGAGGTGTGACTGAATGGTCATAGTAAAGGGGAATATTAATAACCTATTATACGTATCAACGTGAAACAGAATAGGAAATGAATTGGATAAGTTATATATTTAGGAAAAAGACCTGGGTAAATACAGGCAGCAGGGGACGAACTTGAAAATACACACATAACTTCTTGCAGTGCTGAAGTTTTGTTCTTCCCTCACATACTTGTTCCCCTTTGATAAACACAAACACATACATGTTCCCCTTTTTTATTTGTTATATGCCATAGCAAGGTGTGGGAGGTATGTTTTGAGCGAATGTGAGACGTGTGTGAGGTTAAGGACAATATTGGTTACTACTGAAAACGCATTGAAATCACCAATGCCCAGGCCTCTATTTTTTTAATATAAACGACTGATAGCAGTTTTTTTCATATTATTTTTTGCCCTATGTATAATAAACGATCCTTCAAGAAAGATTGTCCAAGCTTAAATTACATTCTCTAGAACGATGACGAAGAAGAAATAGGGGTGACATGATAGAGGTGTGACTGAATGGTCATAGTAAAGGGGAATATTAATAACCTATTATACGTATCAACGTGAAACAGAATAGGAAATGAATTGGATAAGTTATATATTTAGGAAAAAGACCTGGGTAAATACAGGCAGCAGGGGACGAACTTGAAAATACACACATAACTTCTTGCAGTGCTGAAGTTTTGTTCTTCCCTCACATACTTGTTCCCCTTTGATAAATATAATGGACGATGGTTGGAAGTAAATATGAAATTAAAAATAGACTAGGGATGATGGTATTTTATATTAGGTTTCAAGGTTACTGTTGTATCGCAAAACACACGACTCATAGACCGGCTTTTTAATCCCCTCGAACATGCCAGTGCAGGAACGCTGAGCGGCTACCTGGTGACGTCATTGACCATTAGCAATGTCTGTGCAGGGTCACTGAGCCAACGAAATTTGGGGATGCCAGGGGCCGGCTTTTTAATCCTACCCCCAGGCAAATTGTGATGCTACGACAGGCACAGGAAAAAAAACATGATGCTACGACCGGCACAGGAATAAACTGGAAAAACCCCAGATGCTAAGACCGGCATAGGAAAAAACAGGAAAAACCCCATCGCATTGAAGTCTCCACGCCTGGCAGGGGACTGTTTTCATACAAATGGATGATAGTGGGTTTTTCAATTTTATTTGCCCTATGCTCAATAAACGATCCTTGAAGAAAGATGGACAAAGCTTAAATTACATTCTCTAGATAGACGAAGAAGAAATAGGGGTGACATGATAGAGGTGCTAAAGAATGGACATGATAAAGGGGGATATTAATAGGCTATAAACACGAGATATAACACGAAACAATGGGTATAAATTGGAATAAGTTTTAGATTTAGGAAAAAGACCTGGGCAAATACTCCTTTGGTGACAGAGCTAAACTCATTTCTCGTGTTAATTTGAAATCTTAACTTTGAAATGATCCTAGAAAAATGGGCAACAGTATGGAAATGCCTTATTGAGAAAAACGAGCTTATAATGGATGACGTCATTGTACATTAGGCTTGACAGAAGGCGGCCTTTTAAACCCCCTTTACTATAAATATTGAAAATGGGAATAAATACATTATAACAGAAAACGGACTTATTCAGGGAAGATGAAGACTGGCTAGCTGATGACGTCATTGACCGATGCCTGTGCATGGGTCACTGGGATAACGAAATTTGGGTGTGCCAGGGACCGGCTTTTTAATCCCCAGGCAAGTGGAATCGAGAAAACCCAGGGTGCGTAGACCGACTGTGGAAAAAAAGTTCGTAAAACCCAGGGTGCGTAGACCGGCATAGGAAAAAAAGTTCGTAAAACCCAGGGTGCGTAGACTGGCATAGGAAAAAAAGTTCGTAAAACCCAGGGTGCGTAGACCGGCATAGGAAAAAAAGTTCGTAAAACCCAGGGTGCGTAGACCGGCATAGGAAAAAAAGTTCGTAAAACCCAGGGTGCGTAGACCGGCATAGGAAAAAACAAAATAGCTGGTCTACGCCCAGGGTGCGTAGACCGGCAGTCGGAAAAAACAAAATTGCCGGTCTACGCACCAGGTGCGTAGACCGGCAGTCGAAAAAAACAAAATTGCCGGTCTACGCACCTGGTGCGTAGACCGGCAGTCGAAAAAAACAAAATTGCCGGTCTACGCCCCATTTCCCACTACTCCTCTCAACCGTCAATCAACTGGTGTACAGATTCCTGAGCCTATTGGGCTCTATCATATCTACATTTGAAACTGTGTATGGAGTCAGCCTCCACCACATCACTTCCTAATGCATTCCATTTACTAACTACTCTGACACTGAAAAAGTTCTTTCTAACGTCTCTGTGGCTCATTTGGGTACTCAGCTTCCACCTTTGTCCCCTTGTTCGCGTCCCACCAGTGTTGAATAGTTAATCCTTGTTTACCCGGTCGATTCCCCTGAGGATTTTGTAGGTTGTGATCATGTCCCCCCTTACTCTTCTGTCTTCCAGTGTCGTGAGGTGCATTTCCCGCAGCCTTTCCTCATAACTCATGCCTCTTAGTTCTGGGACTAGTCTAGTAGCATACCTTTGGACTTTTTCCAGCTTCGTCTTGTGCTTGACAAGGTACGGGCTCCATGCTGGGGCCGCATACTCCAGGATTGGTCTTACATATGTGGTGTACAAGATTCTGAATGATTCCTTACACAGGTTCCTGAACGCCGTTCTGATGTTAGCCAGCCTCGCATATGCCGCAGACGTTATTCTCTTTATGTGGGCTTCAGGAGACAGGTTTGGTGTGATATCAACTCCTAGATCTTTCTCTCTGTCTGTTTCATTAAGTACTTCATCTCCTATTCTGTATCCTGTGCCTGGCCTCCTGTTTCCACTTCCTAGTTTCATTACTTTGCATTTACTCGGGTTGAACTTCAACAGCCATTTGTTGGACCATTCACTCAGTCTATCCAGGTCATCTTGTAGCCTCCTACTATCATCCTCTGTTTCAATCCTCCTCATAATTTTTGCATCGTCGGCAAACATTGAGAGGAACGAATCTATACCCTCTGGGAGATCATTTACATATACCAGAAACAGTATAGGTCCAAGGACTGACCCCTGCGGGACTCCACTTGTGACGTCTCGCCAATCTGAGACCTCACCCCTCACACAGACTCGTTGTCTCCTGTTGCTTAGGTATTCCTCTATCCACCGGAGTACCTTCCCTCTCACTCCAGCCTGCATCTCCAACTTTCGCACTAGCCTCTTGTGTGGCACTGTATCAAAGGCTTGTGTGTGTGTGTGTGTGTGTGTGTGTGTGTGTGTGTGTGTGTGTGTGTGTGTGTGTGTGTGTGTGTGTGTGTGTGTGTGTGTGTGTGTGTGTGTGTGTGTGTGTGTACTCACCTAATTGTACTCACCTAATTGTGCTTGCGGGGGTTGAGCTCTGGCTCTTTGGTCCCGCCTCTCAACCGTCAATCAACTGGTGTACAGATTCCTGAGCCTATTGGGCTCTATCATATCTACATTTGAAACTGTGAATGGAGTCAGCCTCCACCACATCACTTCCTAATGCATTCCATTTGCTAACTACTCTGACACTGAAAAAGTTCTTCCTAACGTCTCTGTGGCTCATTTGGGTACTCAGCTTCCACCTGTGTCCCCTTGTTCGCGTCCCACCAGTGTTGAAAAGTTCATCCTTGTTTACCCGGTCGATTCCCCTGAGGATTTTGTAGGTTGTGATCATGTCCCCCCTTACTCTTCTGTCTTCCAGTGTCGTGAGGTGCATTTCCCGCAGCCTTTCCTCATAACTCATGCCTCTTAGTTCTGGGACTAGTCTAGTAGCATACCTTTGGACTTTTTCCAGCTTCGTCTTGTGCTTGACAAGGTACGGGCTCCATGCTGGGGCCGCATACTCCAGGATTGGTCTTACATATGTGGTGTACAAGATTCTGAATGATTCCTTACACAGGTTTCTGAACGCCGTTCTGATGTTAGCCAGCCTCGCATATGCCGCAGACGTTATTCTCTTTATGTGGGCTTCAGGAGACAGGTTTGGTGTGATATCAACTCCTAGATCTTTCTCTCTGTCTGTTTCATTAAGTACTTCATCTCCTATTCTGTATCCTGTGCCTGGCCTCCTGTTTCCACTGCCTAGTTTCATTACTTTGCATTTACTCGGGTTGAACTTCAACAGCCATTTGTTGGACCATTCACTCAGTCTATCCAGGTCATCTTGTAGCCTCCTACTATCATCCTCTGTTTCAATCCTCCTCATAATTTTTGCATCGTCGGCAAACATTGAGAGGAACGAATCTATACCCTCTGGGAGATCATTTACATATACCAGAAACAGTATAGGTCCAAGGACTGACCCCTGCGGGACTCCACTTGTGACGTCTCGCCAATCTGAGACCTCACCCCTCACACAGACTCGTTGTCTCCTGTTGCTTAGGTATTCCTCTATCCACCGGAGTACCTTCCCTCTCACTCCAGCCTGCATCTCCAACTTTCGCACTAGCCTCTTGTGTGGCACTGTATCAAAGGCTTTCTGACAATCCAAAAATATGCAGTCTGCCCACCCTTCTCTTTCTTGCCTTATTTTTGTTGCCTGGTCGTAGAATTCAAGTAACCCTGTGAGGCAGGACCTGCCATCCCTGAACCCATGTTGATGCTGTGTTACAAAGTTCCTTCGCTCCAGATGCTCCACTAGTTTTTTTCGCACAATCTTCTCCATCAGCTTGCATGGTATGCAGGTTAGGGACACTGGCCTGTAGTTCAGTGCCTCCTGTCTATCCCCTTTCTTGTATATCGGGACTACGTTAGCTGCTTTCCAAGTATCTGGCAGTTCCCCTGTTGCCAGTGATTTGTTATACACTATGGAGAGTGGTAGGCTCAGTTCTCTTGCTCCTTCCTTTAGAACCCAAGGGGAGATTCCATCTGGGCCTATAGCTTTCGTCACGTCCAACTCTAGTAAACACTTCCTTACTTCCCCACTGGTAATCTCAAACTCTTCCAGTGGTTCCTGGTTAGCTATTCCCTCACTTACCTCTGGAATTTCTCCTTGTTCTAAGGTGAAGACCTCCTGGAATTTCTTATTCAATTCCTCACACACTTCCTTGTCATTTGTAGTGAATCCTTCCGCCCCTATCCTTAATCTCATAACCTGTTCCTTTACTGTTGTTTTTCTCCTAATGTGGCTATGCAACAATTTAGGCTGAGTCTTTGCCTTGCTTGCGATGTCATTTTCGTATTGTCTTTCTGCCTCTCTTCTCATCCTGACATATTCATTCCTGGCATTCTGGTATCTTTCTCTGCTCTCCAGTGTCCTGTTATTCCTATAGTTTCTCCATGCCCTTTTACTTTGCTGCTTAGCTAGCCTACATCTTTGATTAAACCATGGGTTTCTCATCTTCATTTCTCTGTTTTCCTTTTGGACTGGGACAAACTTGTTTGCTGCGTCCTTGCACTTCTGCGTGATGTAATACATCATATCTTGGGCCGTCTTTCCCCTGAGCTCTGTTTCCCATGCTATATCTGTTAGGAATTTTCTTATCCCCTCATAGTTTCCCTTTCGGTATGCTAACCTTTTGGTTTCGGTATCCCTCCTCGAGTTCAATAACCCTTCTTCAATCAAGTACTCAAACACCAGTACACTGTGGTCGCTCATTCCTACTGGGTCCTCAAAACCGATTTCTCTTATGTCGGAGTCGTTCAGAGTGAAGACTAGGTCGAGTCTCGCTGGTTCGTCATTGCCTCTCATCCTTGTGGGTTCTCCGACATGCTGCGTTAAAAAGTTGCTTGTCACCACCTCCAATAGTTTGGCTCTCCACGTATCCTCGCCTCCATGCGGTTCCTTGTTCTCCCAGTCAATCTTTCCGTGATTGAAGTCGCCCATGATGAGCAGGTGGGATCTATTTCTACAGGCAGCAGAGGCTGCCCTCTCAATTATAGTGTTAACTGCCTTGTTGTTGTTTTCATACTCTTGACTGGGTCTCCTGTCATTTGGTGGAGGGTTGTATATTACTGCTACTACTATTCTTGGTCCTCCCATTGTTATGGTGCCTGCTATGTAGTCTCTGAACTCCTCACAGCCCGGGATGGCCATCTCCTTAAAACTCCATTCCCTTCTCATGAGTAGGGCCACTCCGCCTCCTCCTCTACCTTCCCTCTCTTTCCTTATTACTGTATACTCCTGGGGAAACACGGCATTCGTTATGATTCCAGAGAGTTTTGTTTCAGTGAGTCCGATTACATCTGGGTTAACTTCTTGTGCTCTTTCCCTTAGTTCACTTGTCTTGCTTGTGATCCCATCTATGTTCGAGTACATCACCCTGAAACTGACTCTCTTCTGCTTCTTTTCTGGGGGGGACCTTTGGGATCTGGGGTGAGTGGGAGCTGGGGGGACCTGGCACGGGGGGATTGGTGGAGGAGGGAGGGCTTGGGGTGGTGGGGGAGAGGGGGAGGGTACAGGGGGTGGATAAGAGGGGGAGGGTACAGGGGGTGGATAAGAGGGGGAGGGTACAGGGGGTGGATAAGAGGGGGAGGGTACAGGGGGTGGGTAAGAGAGGGAGGGTTGGGGAAGCATGGGGGGAGGAGAGGCTGTGGGGGATAGGGGAGATGGGGGGGCTTGGGGGGAGAGAAAAGGGTGGAGGGCTTGGGGGGCGTGGGGGAAAAGGGAGGGCTGAGGTGGGTGAGGAAGAGGGGAGGGTTTAGGGGAGTGGGGGAGAGGGGAAGACTTAGGTGGGGTGGGGGAGAGTGGGGGGCTTAGGGGGGAGGGGGAGAAGGGAGGGCATGGGGGTGGGAGAGACGGGAAGGCATGTGGGAGAAGGGAGGGCATGGGGGATGGGGGAGAAGGGAGGTCCTGGGGAGAGGGGTGAGGGGGAGAAGGGGGGTGAGTGGGGGGAGGGGGGTGGGTGGGGGGAGGGTGCCCTAGGTGGGTACTTAGTGGGGGGCTGACAGGGGATGGGGCAGGTTGGGTGTCTGTTGGGTAGAATTTGGGGGTGGTGCCCCAATCCCTGTGGCTGTTGCACTGTTTGAGGAGGGTTCTCCACTTCCCTCTGGGATTGTAGGGTTCTGGGTTGTGGTACTCTGATTTCCTTCTCTCTCCCTGCGCTCCTTCCTCGCGTCTGCTGTCCGTATTCTCTCTTCCCTTGTCATATCCCTCTGCAGGAATATTTTCTTGAACTTCTCTACACCTTTTAGACAACACTTCCTTGCTAGCAGTTCCTCTTTCGCGTGAGAGAGAGTGTGTGTGTGTGTGTGTGTGTGTGTGTGTGTGTGTGTGTGTGTGTGTGTGTGTGTGTGTGTGTGTGTGTGTGTGTGTGTGTGTGTGTGTGTGTGTGTGTGTGTACTCACCTAATTGTGCTTGCGGGGGTTGAGCTCTGGCTCTTTGGTCCCGCCTCTCAACCGTCAATCAACTGGTGTACAGATTCCTGAGCCTATTGGGCTCTATCATATCTACATTTGAAACTGTGTATGGAGTCAGCCTCCACCACATCACTTCCTAATGCATTCCATTTACTAACTACTCTGACACTGAAAAAGTTCTTTCTAACGTCTCTGTGGCTCATTTGGGTACTCAGCTTCCACCTGTGTCCCCTTGTTCGCGTCCCACCAGTGTTGAATAGTTCATCCTTGTTTACCCGGTCGATTCCCCTGAGGATTTTGTAGGTTGTGATCATGTCCCCCCTTACTCTTCTGTCTTCCAGTGTCGTGAGGTGCATTTCCCGCAGCCTTTCCTCATAACTCATGCCTCTTAGTTCTGGGACTAGTCTAGTAGCATACCTTTGGACTTTTTCCAGCTTCGTCTTGTGCTTGACAAGGTACGGGCTCCATGCTGGGGCCGCATACTCCAGGATTGGTCTTACATATGTGGTGTACAAGATTCTGAATGATTCCTTACACAGGTTCCTGAACGCCGTTCTGATGTTAGCCAGCCTCGCATATGCCGCAGACGTTATTCTCTTTATGTGGGCTTCAGGAGACAGGTTTGGTGTGATATCAACTCCTAGATCTTTCTCTCTGTCTGTTTCATTAAGTACTTCATCTCCTATTCTGTATCCTGTGCCTGGCCTCCTGTTTCCACTTCCTAGTTTCATTACTTTGCATTTACTCGGGTTGAACTTCAACAGCCATTTGTTGGACCATTCACTCAGTCTATCCAGGTCATCTTGTAGCCTCCTACTATCATCCTCTGTTTCAATCCTCCTCATAATTTTTGCAACGTCGGCAAACATTGAGAGGAACGAATCTATACCCTCTGGGAGATCATTTACATATACCAGAAACAGTATAGGTCCAAGGACTGACCCCTGCGGGACTCCACTTGTGACGTCTCGCCAATCTGAGACCTCACCCCTCACACAGACTCGTTGTCTCCTGTTGCTTAGGTATTCCTCTATCCACCGGAGTACCTTCCCTCTCACTCCAGCCTGCATCTCCAACTTTCGCACTAGCCTCTTGTGTGGCACTGTATCAAAGGCTTGTGTGTGTGTGTGTGTGTGTGTGTGTGTGTGTGTGTGTGTGTGTGTGTGTGTGTGTGTGTGTGTGTGTGTGTGTGTGTGTGTGTGTGTGTGTGTGTGTGTGTGTGTGTGTACTCACCTAATTGTACTCACCTAATTGTGCTTGCGGGGGATGAGCTCTGGCTCTTTGGTCCCGCCTCTCAACCGTCAATCAACTGGTGTACAGATTCCTGAGCCTATTGGGCTCTATCATATCTACATTTGAAACTGTGTATGGAGTCAGCCTCCACCACATCACTTCCTAATGCATTCCATTTACTAACTACTCTGACACTGAAAAAGTTCTTTCTAACGTCTCTGTGGCTCATTTGGGTACTCAGCTTCCACCTTTGTCCCCTTGTTCGCGTCCCACCAGTGTTGAATAGTTAATCCTTGTTTACCCGGTCGATTCCCCTGAGGATTTTGTAGGTTGTGATCATGTCCCCCCTTACTCTTCTGTCTTCCAGTGTCGTGAGGTGCATTTCCCGCAGCCTTTCCTCATAACTCATGCCTCTTAGTTCTGGGACTAGTCTAGTAGCATACCTTTGGACTTTTTCCAGCTTCGTCTTGTGCTTGACAAGGTACGGGCTCCATGCTGGGGCCGCATACTCCAGGATTGGTCTTACATATGTGGTGTACAAGATTCTGAATGATTCCTTACACAGGTTCCTGAACGCCGTTCTGATGTTAGCCAGCCTCGCATATGCCGCAGACGTTATTCTCTTTATGTGGGCTTCAGGAGACAGGTTTGGTGTGATATCAACTCCTAGATCTTTCTCTCTGTCTGTTTCATTAAGTACTTCATCTCCTATTCTGTATCCTGTGCCTGGCCTCCTGTTTCCACTTCCTAGTTTCATTACTTTGCATTTACTCGGGTTGAACTTCAACAGCCATTTGTTGGACCATTCACTCAGTCTATCCAGGTCATCTTGTAGCCTCCTACTATCATCCTCTGTTTCAATCCTCCTCATAATTTTTGCATCGTCGGCAAACATTGAGAGGAACGAATCTATACCCTCTGGGAGATCATTTACATATACCAGAAACAGTATAGGTCCAAGGACTGACCCCTGCGGGACTCCACTTGTGACGTCTCGCCAATCTGAGACCTCACCCCTCACACAGACTCGTTGTCTCCTGTTGCTTAGGTATTCCTCTATCCACCGGAGTACCTTCCCTCTCACTCCAGCCTGCATCTCCAACTTTCGCACTAGCCTCTTGTGTGGCACTGTATCAAAGGCTTGTGTGTGTGTGTGTGTGTGTGTGTGTGTGTGTGTGTGTGTGTGTGTGTGTGTGTGTGTGTGTGTGTGTGTGTGTGTGTGTGTGTGTGTGTGTGTGTGTGTGTGTGTGTGTGTGTGTACTCACCTAATTGTACTCACCTAATTGTGCTTGCGGGGGATGAGCTCTGGCTCTTTGGTCCCGCCTCTCAACCGTCAATCAACTGGTGTACAGATTCCTGAGCCTATTGGTCTCTATCATATCTACATTTGAAACTGTGTATGGAGTCAGCCTCCACCACATCACTTCCTAATGCATTCCATTTACTAACTACTCTGACACTGAAAAAGTTCTTTCTAACGTCTCTGTGGCTCATTTGGGTACTCAGCTTCCACCTTTGTCCCCTTGTTCGCGTCCCACCAGTGTTGAATAGTTAATCCTTGTTTACCCGGTCGATTCCCCTGAGGATTTTGTAGGTTGTGATCATGTCCCCCCTTACTCTTCTGTCTTCCAGTGTCGTGAGGTGCATTTCCCGCAGCCTTTCCTCATAACTCATGCCTCTTAGTTCTGGGACTAGTCTAGTAGCATACCTTTGGACTTTTTCCAGCTTCGTCTTGTGCTTGACAAGGTACGGGCTCCATGCTGGGGCCGCATACTCCAGGATTGGTCTTACATATGTGGTGTACAAGATTCTGAATGATTCCTTACACAGGTTCCTGAACGCCGTTCTGATGTTAGCCAGCCTCGCATATGCCGCAGACGTTATTCTCTTTATGTGGGCTTCAGGAGACAGGTTTGGTGTGATATCAACTCCTAGATCTTTCTCTCTGTCTGTTTCATTAAGTACTTCATCTCCTATTCTGTATCCTGTGCCTGGCCTCCTGTTTCCACTTCCTAGTTTCATTACTTTGCATTTACTCGGGTTGAACTTCAACAGCCATTTGTTGGACCATTCACTCAGTCTATCCAGGTCATCTTGTAGCCTCCTACTATCATCCTCTGTTTCAATCCTCCTCATAATTTTTGCATCGTCGGCAAACATTGAGAGGAACGAATCTATACCCTCTGGGAGATCATTTACATATACCAGAAACAGTATAGGTCCAAGGACTGACCCCTGCGGGACTCCACTTGTGACGTCTCGCCAATCTGAGACCTCACCCCTCACACAGACTCGTTGTCTCCTGTTGCTTAGGTATTCCTCTATCCACCGGAGTACCTTCCCTCTCACTCCAGCCTGCATCTCCAACTTTCGCACTAGCCTCTTGTGTGGCACTGTATCAAAGGCTTGTGTGTGTGTGTGTGTGTGTGTGTGTGTGTGTGTGTGTGTGTGTGTGTGTGTGTGTGTGTGTGTGTGTGTGTGTGTGTGTGTGTGTGTGTGTGTGTGTGTGTGTGTGTGTGACTGTGTGTGTGTGTGTGTGTGTGTGTGTGTGTGTGTGTGTGTGTGTGTGTGTGTGTGTGTGTGTGTGTGTGTGTGTGTGTGTGTGTGTGTGTGTGTGTGTGTGTACTCACCTAATTGTACTCACCTAATTGTGCTTGCGGGGGTTGAGCTCTGGCTCTTTGGTCCCGCCTCTCAACCGTCAATCAACTGGTGTACAGATTCCTGAGCCTATTGGGCTCTATCATATCTACATTTGAAACTGTGAATGGAGTCAGCCTCCACCACATCACTTCCTAATGCATTCCATTTGCTAACTACTCTGACACTGAAAAAGTTCTTCCTAACGTCTCTGTGGCTCATTTGGGTACTCAGCTTCCACCTGTGTCCCCTTGTTCGCGTCCCACCAGTGTTGAAAAGTTCATCCTTGTTTACCCGGTCGATTCCCCTGAGGATTTTGTAGGTTGTGATCATGTCCCCCCTTACTCTTCTGTCTTCCAGTGTCGTGAGGTGCATTTCCCGCAGCCTTTCCTCATAACTCATGCCTCTTAGTTCTGGGACTAGTCTAGTAGCATACCTTTGGACTTTTTCCAGCTTCGTCTTGTGCTTGACAAGGTACGGGCTCCATGCTGGGGCCGCATACTCCAGGATTGGTCTTACATATGTGGTGTACAAGATTCTGAATGATTCCTTACACAGGTTCCTGAACGCCGTTCTGATGTTAGCCAGCCTCGCATATGCCGCAGACGTTATTCTCTTTATGTGGGCTTCAGGAGACAGGTTTGGTGTGATATCAACTCCTAGATCTTTCTCTCTGTCTGTTTCATTAAGTACTTCATCTCCTATTCTGTATCCTGTGCCTGGCCTCCTGTTTCCACTGCCTAGTTTCATTACTTTGCATTTACTCGGGTTGAACTTCAACAGCCATTTGTTGGACCATTCACTCAGTCTATCCAGGTCATCTTGTAGCCTCCTACTATCATCCTCTGTTTCAATCCTCCTCATAATTTTTGCATCGTCGGCAAACATTGAGAGGAACGAATCTATACCCTCTGGGAGATCATTTACATATACCAGAAACAGTATAGGTCCAAGGACTGACCCCTGCGGGACTCCACTTGTGACGTCTCGCCAATCTGAGACCTCACCCCTCACACAGACTCGTTGTCTCCTGTTGCTTAGGTATTCCTCTATCCACCGGAGTACCTTCCCTCTCACTCCAGCCTGCATCTCCAACTTTCGCACTAGCCTCTTGTGTGGCACTGTATCAAAGGCTTGTGTGTGTGTGTGTGTGTGTGTGTGTGTGTGTGTGTGTGTGTGTGTGTGTGTGTGTGTGTGTGTGTGTGTGTGTGTGTGTGTGTGTGTGTGTGTGTGTGTGTGTGTGTGTGTGTGTGTGTGTGTGTGTGTGTGTGTCTGTGTGTGTGTGTGTGTGTGTGTGTGTGTGTGTGTGTGTGTGTGTGTGTGTGTGTGTGTGTGTGTGTGTGTGTGTGTGTGTGTGTGTGTGTGTGTGTGTACTCACCTAATTGTACTCACCTAATTGTGCTTGCGGGGGTTGAGCTCTGGCTCTTTGGTCCCGCCTCTCAACCGTCAATCAACTGGTGTACAGATTCCTGAGCCTATTGGGCTCTATCATATCTACATTTGAAACTGTGAATGGAGTCAGCCTCCACCACATCACTTCCTAATGCATTCCATTTGCTAACTACTCTGACACTGAAAAAGTTCTTCCTAACGTCTCTGTGGCTCATTTGGGTACTCAGCTTCCACCTGTGTCCCCTTGTTCGCGTCCCACCAGTGTTGAAAAGTTCATCCTTGTTTACCCGGTCGATTCCCCTGAGGATTTTGTAGGTTGTGATCATGTCCCCCCTTACTCTTCTGTCTTCCAGTGTCGTGAGGTGCATTTCCCGCAGCCTTTCCTCATAACTCATGCCTCTTAGTTCTGGGACTAGTCTAGTAGCATACCTTTGGACTTTTTCCAGCTTCGTCTTGTGCTTGACAAGGTACGGGCTCCATGCTGGGGCCGCATACTCCAGGATTGGTCTTACATATGTGGTGTACAAGATTCTGAATGATTCCTTACACAGGTTCCTGAACGCCGTTCTGATGTTAGCCAGCCTCGCATATGCCGCAGACGTTATTCTCTTTATGTGGGCTTCAGGAGACAGGTTTGGTGTGATATCAACTCCTAGATCTTTCTCTCTGTCTGTTTCATTAAGTACTTCATCTCCTATTCTGTATCCTGTGCCTGGCCTCCTGTTTCCACTGCCTAGTTTCATTACTTTGCATTTACTCGGGTTGAACTTCAACAGCCATTTGTTGGACCATTCACTCAGTCTATCCAGGTCATCTTGTAGCCTCCTACTATCATCCTCTGTTTCAATCCTCCTCATAATTTTTGCATCGTCGGCAAACATTGAGAGGAACGAATCTATACCCTCTGGGAGATCATTTACATATACCAGAAACAGTATAGGTCCAAGGACTGACCCCTGCGGGACTCCACTTGTGACGTCTCGCCAATCTGAGACCTCACCCCTCACACAGACTCGTTGTCTCCTGTTGCTTAGGTATTCCTCTATCCACCGGAGTACCTTCCCTCTCACTCCAGCCTGCATCTCCAACTTTCGCACTAGCCTCTTGTGTGGCACTGTATCAAAGGCTTTCTGACAATCCAAAAATATGCAGTCTGCCCACCCTTCTCTTTCTTGCCTTATTTTTGTTGCCTGGTCGTAGAATTCAAGTAACCCTGTGAGGCAGGACCTGCCATCCCTGAACCCATGTTGATGCTGTGTTACAAAGTTCCTTCGCTCCAGATGCTCCACTAGTTTTTTTCGCACAATCTTCTCCATCAGCTTGCATGGTATGCAGGTTAGGGACACTGGCCTGTAGTTCAGTGCCTCCTGTCTATCCCCTTTCTTGTATATCGGGACTACGTTAGCTGCTTTCCAAGTATCTGGCAGTTCCCCTGTTGCCAGTGATTTGTTATACACTATGGAGAGTGGTAGGCTCAGTTCTCTTGCTCCTTCCTTTAGAACCCAAGGGGAGATTCCATCTGGGCCTATAGCCTTCGTCACGTCCAACTCTAGTAAACACTTCCTTACTTCCCCACTGGTAATCTCAAACTCTTCCAGTGGTTCCTGGTTAGCTATTCCCTCACTTACCTCTGGAATTTCTCCTTGTTCTAAGGTGAAGACCTCCTGGAATTTCTTATTCAATTCCTCACACACTTCCTTGTCATTTGTAGTGAATCCTTCCGCCCCTATCCTTAATCTCATAACCTGTTCCTTTACTGTTGTTTTTCTCCTAATGTGGCTATGCAACAATTTAGGCTGAGTCTTTGCCTTGCTTGCGATGTCATTTTCGTATTGTCTTTCTGCCTCTCTTCTCATCCTGACATATTCATTCCTGGCATTCTGGTATCTTTCTCTGCTCTCCAGTGTCCTGTTATTCCTATAGTTTCTCCATGCCCTTTTACTTTGCTGCTTAGCTAGCCTACATCTTTGATTAAACCATGGGTTTCTCATCTTCATTTCTCTGTTTTCCTTTTGGACTGGGACAAACTTGTTTGCTGCGTCCTTGCACTTCTGCGTGATGTAATCCATCATATCTTGGGCCGTCTTTCCCCTGAGCTCTGTTTCCCATGCTATATCTGTTAGGAATTTTCTTATCCCCTCATAGTTTCCCTTTCGGTATGCTAACCTTTTGGTTTCGGTATCCCTCCTCGAGTTCAATAACCCTTCTTCAATCAAGTACTCAAACACCAGTACACTGTGGTCGCTCATTCCTACTGGGTCCTCAAAACCGATTTCTCTTATGTCGGAGTCGTTCAGAGTGAAGACTAGGTCGAGTCTCGCTGGTTCGTCATTGCCTCTCATCCTTGTGGGTTCTCCGACATGCTGCGTTAAAAAGTTGCTTGTCACCACC
>NW_027190313.1:0-43962 GCF_040958095.1 Procambarus clarkii | reverse complement strand
AGAGCCTTGTCTTGTCTCACACATATACACCTTGTGAGAGCCTTGTTCTTGTCTCACACACCTTGTAAGAGCCTTGGTCTTGTCTCACATACACACACACCTTTTCAGAGCCTTGGTCTAGTCTCACACACACACACACCTTGTGAGAGCCTTGGTCTTGTCTCACACACACACACACCTTGTGAGAGCCTTGGTCTTCTCACGCACACACACACCTTGTGAGAGCCTTGGTCTTGTCTCACACACACACACCTTGTGAGAGCCTTGGTCTTGTCTCACACACACACCTTGTGAGAGCCTTGGTCTTGTCTCACACATACACACTTTGTGAGAGCCTTGGTCTTGTCTCACACATACACACCTTGTGAGAGCCTTGGTCTTGTCTCACACACACACACACACCTTGTGAGAGCCTTGGTCTTCTCACGCACACACACACCTTGTGAGAGCCTTGGTCTTGTCTCACACACACACACCTTGTGAGAGCCTTGGTCTTGTCTCACACACACACACCTTGTAAGAGCCTTGGTCTTGTCTCACACACACACACCTTGTGAGAGCCTTGGTCTTGTCTCACACACACACACACACCTTGTGAGAGCCTTGGTCTTGTCTCACACACACACACACCTTGTGAGAGCCTTGGTCTTGTCTCACACACACACACACACCTTGTGAGAGCCTTGGTCTTGTCTCACACACACACACACACCTTGTGAGAGCCTTGGTCTTGTCTCACACACACACACCTTGTGAGAGCCTTGGTCTTGTCTCACACACACACCCCTTGTGAGAGCCTTGGTCTTGTCTCACACATATACACCTTGTGAGAGCCTTGTTCTTGTCTCACACACCTTGTAAGAGCCTTGGTCTTGTCTCACATACACACACACCTTTTCAGAGCCTTGGTCTAGTCTCACACACACACACACCTTGTGAGAGCCTTGGTCTTGTCTCACACACACACACCTTGCGAGAGCCTTGGTCTTGTCTCACACACACACCTCTTGTGAGAGCCTTGGTCTTGTCTCACACATATACACCTTGTGAGAGCCTTGGTCTTGTCTCACACACCTTGTAAGAGCCTTGGTCTTGTCTCACATACACACACACCTTGTCAGAGCCTTGGTCTAGTCTCACACACACACACACCTTGTGAGAGCCTTGGTCTTGTCTCACACACACACACACCTTGTGAGAGCCTTGGTCTTGTCTCACACACACACACACCTTGTGAGAGCCTTGGTCTTGTCTCACACACACACACCTTGTGAGAGCCTTGGTCTTGTCTCACACACACACACCTTGTGAGAGCCTTGGTCTTCCTCTCACACACACACACACCTTGTGAGAGCCTTGGTCTTGTCTCACACACACACACACCTTGTGAGAACCTTGGTCTTGTCTCACACACACACACACCTTGTGAGAGCCTTGGTCTTGTCTCACACACACACACACACCTTGTGAGAGCCTTGGTCTTGTCTCACACACACACACCTTGTGAGAGCCTTGGTCTTGTCTCACACACACACACCATGTGAGAGCCTTGGTCTTGTCTCACACACACACACACACACACCTTGTGAGAGCCTTGGTCTTGTCTCACACACACACACCTTGTGAGAGCCTTGGTCTTGTCTCACACACACACCCCTTGTGAGAGCCTTGGTCTTGTCTCACACATATACACCTTGTGAGAGCCTTGTTCTTGTCTCACACACCTTGTAAGAGCCTTGGTCTTGTCTCACATACACACACACCTTTTCAGAGCCTTGGTCTAGTCTCACACACACACACACCTTGTGAGAGCCTTGGTCTTGTCTCACACACACACACACCTTGTGAGAGCCTTGGTCTTCTCACGCACACACACACCTTGTGAGAGCCTTGGTCTTGTCTCACACACACACACCTTGTGAGAGCCTTGGTCTTGTCTCACACACACACCTTGTGAGAGCCTTGGTCTTGTCTCACACATACACACTTTGTGAGAGCCTTGGTCTTGTCTCACACATACACACCTTGTGAGAGCCTTGGTCTTGTCTCACACACACACACACCTTGTGAGAGCCTTGGTCTTGTCTCACACACACACACACCTTGTGAGAGCCTTGGTCTTGTCTCACACACACACACCTTGTGAGAGCCTTGGTCTTGTCTCACACACACACACCTTGTGAGAGCCTTGGTCTTCCTCTCACACACACACACACCTTGTGAGAGCCTTGGTCTTGTCTCACACACACACACACCTTGTGAGAACCTTGGTCTTGTCTCACACACACACACACACCTTGTGAGAGCCTTGGTCTTGTCTCACACACACACACACACCTTGTGAGAGCCTTGGTCTTGTCTCACACACACACACCTTGTGAGAGCCTTGGTCTTGTCTCACACACACACACCATGTGAGAGCCTTGGTCTTGTCTCACACACACACACACACATACCTTGTGAGAGCCTTGGTCTTGTCTCACACACACACACCTTGTGAGAGCCTTGGTCTTGTCTCACACACACACCCCTTGTGAGAGCCTTGGTCTTGTCTCACACATATACACCTTGTGAGAGCCTTGTTCTTGTCTCACACACCTTGTAAGAGCCTTGGTCTTGTCTCACATACACACACACCTTTTCAGAGCCTTGGTCTAGTCTCACACACACACACACCTTGTGAGAGCCTTGGTCTTGTCTCACACACACACACACCTTGTGAGAGCCTTGGTCTTCTCACGCACACACACACCTTGTGAGAGCCTTGGTCTTGTCTCACACACACACACCTTGTGAGAGCCTTGGTCTTGTCTCACACACACACCTTGTGAGAGCCTTGGTCTTGTCTCACACATACACACTTTGTGAGAGCCTTGGTCTTGTCTCACACATACACACCTTGTGAGAGCCTTGGTCTTGTCTCACACACACACACACACCTTGTGAGAGCCTTGGTCTTCTCACGCACACACACACCTTGTGAGAGCCTTGGTCTTGTCTCACACACACACACCTTGTGAGAGCCTTGGTCTTGTCTCACACACACACACCTTGTAAGAGCCTTGGTCTTGTCTCACACACACACACCTTGTGAGAGCCTTGGTCTTGTCTCACACACACACACACACCTTGTGAGAGCCTTGGTCTTGTCTCACACACACACACACCTTGTGAGAGCCTTGGTCTTGTCTCACACACACACACACACCTTGTGAGAGCCTTGGTCTTGTCTCACACACACACACACACCTTGTGAGAGCCTTGGTCTTGTCTCACACACACACACCTTGTGAGAGCCTTGGTCTTGTCTCACACACACACCCCTTGTGAGAGCCTTGGTCTTGTCTCACACATATACACCTTGTGAGAGCCTTGTTCTTGTCTCACACACCTTGTAAGAGCCTTGGTCTTGTCTCACATACACACACACCTTTTCAGAGCCTTGGTCTAGTCTCACACACACACACACCTTGTGAGAGCCTTGGTCTTGTCTCACACACACACACCTTGCGAGAGCCTTGGTCTTGTCTCACACACACACCTCTTGTGAGAGCCTTGGTCTTGTCTCACACATATACACCTTGTGAGAGCCTTGGTCTTGTCTCACACACCTTGTAAGAGCCTTGGTCTTGTCTCACATACACACACACCTTGTCAGAGCCTTGGTCTAGTCTCACACACACACACACCTTGTGAGAGCCTTGGTCTTGTCTCACACACACACACACCTTGTGAGAGCCTTGGTCTTGTCTCACACACACACACACCTTGTGAGAGCCTTGGTCTTGTCTCACACACACACACCTTGTGAGAGCCTTGGTCTTGTCTCACACACACACACCTTGTGAGAGCCTTGGTCTTCCTCTCACACACACACACACCTTGTGAGAGCCTTGGTCTTGTCTCACACACACACACACACCTTGTGAGAGCCTTGGTCTTGTCTCACACACACACACCTTGTGAGAGCCTTGGTCTTGTCTCACACACACACACCATGTGAGAGCCTTGGTCTTGTCTCACACACACACACACACACACCTTGTGAGAGCCTTGGTCTTGTCTCACACACACACACCTTGTGAGAGCCTTGGTCTTGTCTCACACACACACCCCTTGTGAGAGCCTTGGTCTTGTCTCACACATATACACCTTGTGAGAGCCTTGTTCTTGTCTCACACACCTTGTAAGAGCCTTGGTCTTGTCTCACATACACACACACCTTTTCAGAGCCTTGGTCTAGTCTCACACACACACACACCTTGTGAGAGCCTTGGTCTTGTCTCACACACACACACACCTTGTGAGAGCCTTGGTCTTCTCACGCACACACACACCTTGTGAGAGCCTTGGTCTTGTCTCACACACACACACCTTGTGAGAGCCTTGGTCTTGTCTCACACACACACCTTGTGAGAGCCTTGGTCTTGTCTCACACATACACACTTTGTGAGAGCCTTGGTCTTGTCTCACACATACACACCTTGTGAGAGCCTTGGTCTTGTCTCACACACACACACACCTTGTGAGAGCCTTGGTCTTCTCACGCACACACACACCTTGTGAGAGCCTTGGTCTTGTCTCACACACACACACCTTGTGAGAGCCTTGGTCTTGTCTCACACACACACACCTTGTAAGAGCCTTGGTCTTGTCTCACACACACACACCTTGTGAGAGCCTTGGTCTTGTCTCACACACACACACACCTTGTGAGAGCCTTGGTCTTGTCTCACACACACACACACCTTGTGAGAGCCTTGGTCTTGTCTCACACACACACACACACCTTGTGAGAGCCTTGGTCTTGTCTCACACACACACACACACACCTTGTGAGAGCCTTGGTCTTGTCTCACACACACACACCTTGTGAGAGCCTTGGTCTTGTCTCACACACACACACCTTGTGAGAGCCTTGGTCTTGTCTCACACACACACACCTTGTGAGAGCCTTGGTCTTGTCTCACACATACACATCTTGTGAGAGCCTTGGTCTTGTCTCACACACCTTGTAAGAGCCTTGGTCATGTCTCACACACACACACACACCTTGTGAGAGCCTTGGTATTGTCTCACACACTATGTGAGAGCCTTGGTCTTATCTCATACACACCTTGTGAGAGGCTTGGTCTTATCTCACTCACAAACACACCTTGTTAGAGCCTTGGTCTTATCTCACACACACACACACACACCTTGTGAGAGCCTTGGTCTTGTCTCACACACCTTGTGAGAGCCTTGGTCTTGTCTCACACACCTTGTGAGAGCCTTGGTCTTGTCTCACACACACACCTTGTAAGAGCCTTGGTCTTGTCTCACACACCTTGTGAGAACCTTTGTCTTGTCTCACACACACACACACACACACACCTTGTGAGAGCCTTGGTCTTGTCTCACACACACACACCTTGTGAGAGCCTTGGTCTTGTCTCACACACACACACACACACACACCTTGCGAGAGCCTTGGTCTTGTCTCACACACACACACCTTGTGAGAGCCTTGGTCTTGTCTCACACACACACACCTTGTGAGAGCCTTGGTCTTGTCTCACACACACACACCTTGTGAGAGCCTTGGTCTTGTCTCACACATACACATCTTGTGAGAGCCTTGGTCTTGTCTCACACACCTTGTAAGAGCCTTGGTCATGTCTCACACACACACACACACCTTGTGAGAGCCTTGGTGTTGTCTCACACACCATGTGAGAGCCTTGGTCTTATCTCACACACACCTTGTGAGAGGCTTGGTCTTATCTCACTCACAAACACACCTTGTGAGAGCCTTGGTCTTATCTCACACACACACACACCTTGTGAGAGCCTTGGTCTTGTCTCACACAGCTTGTGAGAGCCTTGGTCTTGTCTCACACACCTTGTGAGAGCCTTGGTCTTGTCTCACACACACACCTTGTAAGAGCCTTGGTCTTGTCTCACACACCTTGTGAGAGCCTTGGTCTTGTCTCACACACACACACCTTGTGAGAGCCTTGGTCTTGTCTCACACACACACACCTTGTGAGAGCCTTGGTCTTGTCTCACACACACACACACACACACCTTGCGAGAGCCTTGGTCTTGTCTCACACACACACACCTTGTGAGAGCCTTGGTCTTGTCTCACACACACACACACCTTGTGAGAGCCTTGGTCTTGTCTCACACACACACACCTTGTGAGAGCCTTGGTCTTGTCTCACACACACACACCTTGTGAGAGCCTTGGTCTTGTCTCACACACACACCCTTTGTGAGAGCCTTGGTCTTGTCTCACACGTATACACCTTGTGAGAGCCTTGGTCTTGTCTCACACACCTTGTAAGAGCCTTGGTCTTGTCTCACATACACACACACCTTGTCAGAGCCTTGGTCTAGTCTCACACACACACACACCTTGTGAGAGCCTTGGTCTTGTCTCACACACACACACACCTTGTGAGAGCCTTGGTCTTCCTCTCACACACACACACACACACACACCTTGTGAGAGCCTTGGTCTTGTCTCACACACACACACCTTGTGAGAACCTTGGTCTTGTCTCACACACACCCCCCTTGTGAGAGCCTTGGTCTTGTCTCACACATATACACCTTGTGAGAGCCTTGGTCTTGTCTCACACACCTTGTAAGAGCCTTGGTCTTGTCTAACACACACACACACCTTGTGAGAGCCTTGGTCTTGTCTCACACACACACACACACCTTGTGAGAACCTTGGTCTTGTCTCACATATACACATCTTGTGAGAGCCTTGGTCTTGTCTCACACACACACACCTTGTGAGAGCCTTGGTCTTGTCTCACACACACACACCTTGTGAGAGCCTTGGTCTTGTCTCACACATACACATCTTGTGAGAGCCTTGGTCTTGTCTCACACACCTTGTAAGAGCCTTGGTCATGTCTCACACACACACACACACCTTGTGAGAGCCTTGGTGTTGTCTCACACACCATGTGAGAGCCTTGGTCTTATCTCACACACACCTTGTGAGAGGTTTGGTCTTATCTCACTCACAAACACACCTTGTGAGAGCCTTGGTCTTATCTCACACACACACACCTTGTGAGAGCCTTGGTCTTGTCTCACACACCTTGTGAGAGCCTTGGTCTTGTCTCACACACCTTGTGAGAGCCTTGGTCTTGTCTCACACACACACCTTGTAAGAGCCTTGGTCTTGTCTCACACACCTTGTGAGAGCCTTTGTCTTGTCTCACACACACACACACACACACCTTGTGAGAGCCTTGGTCTTGTCTCACACACACACACCTTGTGAGAGCCTTGGTCTTGTCTCACACACACACACACACACACACCTTGCGAGAGCCTTGGTCTTGTCTCACACACACACACCTTGTGAGAGCCTTGGTCTTGTCTCACACACACACACACCTTGTGAGAGCCTTGGTCTTGTCTCACACACACCTTGTGAGAGCCTTGGTCTTGTCTCACACACACACACCTTGTGAGAGCCTTGGTCTTGTCTCACACACACACCCTTTGTGAGAGCCTTGGTCTTGTCTCACACATATACACCTTGTGAGAGCCTTGGTCTTGTCTCACACACCTTGTAAGAGCCTTGGTCTTGTCTCACATACACACACACCTTGTCAGAGCCTTGGTCTAGTCTCACACACACACACACCTTGTGAGAGCCTTGGTCTTGTCTCACACACACACACACACCTTGTGAGAGCCTTGGTCTTCCTCTCACACACACACACACACACACCTTGTGAGAGCCTTGGTCTTGTCTCACACACACACACCTTGTGAGAACCTTGGTCTTGTCTCACACATACACATCTTGTGAGAGCCTTGGTCTTGTCTCACACACACACACACCTTGTGAGAGCCTTGGTCTTGTCTCACACACACACACACACCTTGTGAGAGCCTTGGTCTTGTCTCACACACACACACACACCTTGTGAGAGCCTTGGTCTTGTCTCACACACACACACCTTGTGAGAGCCTTGGTCTTGTCTCACACACACACCCCTTGTGAGAGCCTTGGTCTTGTCTCACACATATACACCTTGTGAGAGCCTTGTTCTTGTCTCACACACCTTGTAAGAGCCTTGGTCTTGTCTCACATACACACACACCTTTTCAGAGCCTTGGTCTAGTCTCACACACACACACACCTTGTGAGAGCCTTGGTCTTGTCTCACACACACACACCTTGCGAGAGCCTTGGTCTTGTCTCACACACACACCTCTTGTGAGAGCCTTGGTCTTGTCTCACACATATACACCTTGTGAGAGCCTTGGTCTTGTCTCACACACCTTGTAAGAGCCTTGGTCTTGTCTCACATACACACACACCTTGTCAGAGCCTTGGTCTAGTCTCACACACACACACACCTTGTGAGAGCCTTGGTCTTGTCTCACACACACACACACCTTGTGAGAGCCTTGGTCTTGTCTCACACACACACACACCTTGTGAGAGCCTTGGTCTTGTCTCACACACACACACCTTGTGAGAGCCTTGGTCTTGTCTCACACACACACACCTTGTGAGAGCCTTGGTCTTCCTCTCACACACACACACACCTTGTGAGAGCCTTGGTCTTGTCTCACACACACACACACCTTGTGAGAACCTTGGTCTTGTCTCACACACACACACACCTTGTGAGAGCCTTGGTCTTGTCTCACACACACACACACACCTTGTGAGAGCCTTGGTCTTGTCTCACACACACACACCTTGTGAGAGCCTTGGTCTTGTCTCACACACACACACCATGTGAGAGCCTTGGTCTTGTCTCACACACACACACACACACACCTTGTGAGAGCCTTGGTCTTGTCTCACACACACACACCTTGTGAGAGCCTTGGTCTTGTCTCACACACACACCCCTTGTGAGAGCCTTGGTCTTGTCTCACACATATACACCTTGTGAGAGCCTTGTTCTTGTCTCACACACCTTGTAAGAGCCTTGGTCTTGTCTCACATACACACACACCTTTTCAGAGCCTTGGTCTAGTCTCACACACACACACACCTTGTGAGAGCCTTGGTCTTGTCTCACACACACACACACCTTGTGAGAGCCTTGGTCTTCTCACGCACACACACACCTTGTGAGAGCCTTGGTCTTGTCTCACACACACACACCTTGTGAGAGCCTTGGTCTTGTCTCACACACACACCTTGTGAGAGCCTTGGTCTTGTCTCACACATACACACTTTGTGAGAGCCTTGGTCTTGTCTCACACATACACACCTTGTGAGAGCCTTGGTCTTGTCTCACACACACACACACCTTGTGAGAGCCTTGGTCTTGTCTCACACACACACACACCTTGTGAGAGCCTTGGTCTTGTCTCACACACACACACCTTGTGAGAGCCTTGGTCTTGTCTCACACACACACACCTTGTGAGAGCCTTGGTCTTCCTCTCACACACACACACACCTTGTGAGAGCCTTGGTCTTGTCTCACACACACACACACCTTGTGAGAACCTTGGTCTTGTCTCACACACACACACACACCTTGTGAGAGCCTTGGTCTTGTCTCACACACACACACACACCTTGTGAGAGCCTTGGTCTTGTCTCACACACACACACCTTGTGAGAGCCTTGGTCTTGTCTCACACACACACACCATGTGAGAGCCTTGGTCTTGTCTCACACACACACACACACATACCTTGTGAGAGCCTTGGTCTTGTCTCACACACACACACCTTGTGAGAGCCTTGGTCTTGTCTCACACACACACCCCTTGTGAGAGCCTTGGTCTTGTCTCACACATATACACCTTGTGAGAGCCTTGTTCTTGTCTCACACACCTTGTAAGAGCCTTGGTCTTGTCTCACATACACACACACCTTTTCAGAGCCTTGGTCTAGTCTCACACACACACACACCTTGTGAGAGCCTTGGTCTTGTCTCACACACACACACACCTTGTGAGAGCCTTGGTCTTCTCACGCACACACACACCTTGTGAGAGCCTTGGTCTTGTCTCACACACACACACCTTGTGAGAGCCTTGGTCTTGTCTCACACACACACCTTGTGAGAGCCTTGGTCTTGTCTCACACATACACACTTTGTGAGAGCCTTGGTCTTGTCTCACACATACACACCTTGTGAGAGCCTTGGTCTTGTCTCACACACACACACACACCTTGTGAGAGCCTTGGTCTTCTCACGCACACACACACCTTGTGAGAGCCTTGGTCTTGTCTCACACACACACACCTTGTGAGAGCCTTGGTCTTGTCTCACACACACACACCTTGTAAGAGCCTTGGTCTTGTCTCACACACACACACCTTGTGAGAGCCTTGGTCTTGTCTCACACACACACACACACCTTGTGAGAGCCTTGGTCTTGTCTCACACACACACACACCTTGTGAGAGCCTTGGTCTTGTCTCACACACACACACACACCTTGTGAGAGCCTTGGTCTTGTCTCACACACACACACACACCTTGTGAGAGCCTTGGTCTTGTCTCACACACACACACCTTGTGAGAGCCTTGGTCTTGTCTCACACACACACCCCTTGTGAGAGCCTTGGTCTTGTCTCACACATATACACCTTGTGAGAGCCTTGTTCTTGTCTCACACACCTTGTAAGAGCCTTGGTCTTGTCTCACATACACACACACCTTTTCAGAGCCTTGGTCTAGTCTCACACACACACACACCTTGTGAGAGCCTTGGTCTTGTCTCACACACACACACCTTGCGAGAGCCTTGGTCTTGTCTCACACACACACCTCTTGTGAGAGCCTTGGTCTTGTCTCACACATATACACCTTGTGAGAGCCTTGGTCTTGTCTCACACACCTTGTAAGAGCCTTGGTCTTGTCTCACATACACACACACCTTGTCAGAGCCTTGGTCTAGTCTCACACACACACACACCTTGTGAGAGCCTTGGTCTTGTCTCACACACACACACACCTTGTGAGAGCCTTGGTCTTGTCTCACACACACACACACCTTGTGAGAGCCTTGGTCTTGTCTCACACACACACACCTTGTGAGAGCCTTGGTCTTGTCTCACACACACACACCTTGTGAGAGCCTTGGTCTTCCTCTCACACACACACACACCTTGTGAGAGCCTTGGTCTTGTCTCACACACACACACACACCTTGTGAGAGCCTTGGTCTTGTCTCACACACACACACCTTGTGAGAGCCTTGGTCTTGTCTCACACACACACACCATGTGAGAGCCTTGGTCTTGTCTCACACACACACACACACACACCTTGTGAGAGCCTTGGTCTTGTCTCACACACACACACCTTGTGAGAGCCTTGGTCTTGTCTCACACACACACCCCTTGTGAGAGCCTTGGTCTTGTCTCACACATATACACCTTGTGAGAGCCTTGTTCTTGTCTCACACACCTTGTAAGAGCCTTGGTCTTGTCTCACATACACACACACCTTTTCAGAGCCTTGGTCTAGTCTCACACACACACACACCTTGTGAGAGCCTTGGTCTTGTCTCACACACACACACACCTTGTGAGAGCCTTGGTCTTCTCACGCACACACACACCTTGTGAGAGCCTTGGTCTTGTCTCACACACACACACCTTGTGAGAGCCTTGGTCTTGTCTCACACACACACCTTGTGAGAGCCTTGGTCTTGTCTCACACATACACACTTTGTGAGAGCCTTGGTCTTGTCTCACACATACACACCTTGTGAGAGCCTTGGTCTTGTCTCACACACACACACACCTTGTGAGAGCCTTGGTCTTCTCACGCACACACACACCTTGTGAGAGCCTTGGTCTTGTCTCACACACACACACCTTGTGAGAGCCTTGGTCTTGTCTCACACACACACACCTTGTAAGAGCCTTGGTCTTGTCTCACACACACACACCTTGTGAGAGCCTTGGTCTTGTCTCACACACACACACACCTTGTGAGAGCCTTGGTCTTGTCTCACACACACACACACCTTGTGAGAGCCTTGGTCTTGTCTCACACACACACACACACCTTGTGAGAGCCTTGGTCTTGTCTCACACACACACACACACACCTTGTGAGAGCCTTGGTCTTGTCTCACACACACACACCTTGTGAGAGCCTTGGTCTTGTCTCACACACACACACCTTGTGAGAGCCTTGGTCTTGTCTCACACACACACACCTTGTGAGAGCCTTGGTCTTGTCTCACACATACACATCTTGTGAGAGCCTTGGTCTTGTCTCACACACCTTGTAAGAGCCTTGGTCATGTCTCACACACACACACACACCTTGTGAGAGCCTTGGTATTGTCTCACACACTATGTGAGAGCCTTGGTCTTATCTCATACACACCTTGTGAGAGGCTTGGTCTTATCTCACTCACAAACACACCTTGTTAGAGCCTTGGTCTTATCTCACACACACACACACACACCTTGTGAGAGCCTTGGTCTTGTCTCACACACCTTGTGAGAGCCTTGGTCTTGTCTCACACACCTTGTGAGAGCCTTGGTCTTGTCTCACACACACACCTTGTAAGAGCCTTGGTCTTGTCTCACACACCTTGTGAGAACCTTTGTCTTGTCTCACACACACACACACACACACACCTTGTGAGAGCCTTGGTCTTGTCTCACACACACACACCTTGTGAGAGCCTTGGTCTTGTCTCACACACACACACACACACACACCTTGCGAGAGCCTTGGTCTTGTCTCACACACACACACCTTGTGAGAGCCTTGGTCTTGTCTCACACACACACACCTTGTGAGAGCCTTGGTCTTGTCTCACACACACACACCTTGTGAGAGCCTTGGTCTTGTCTCACACATACACATCTTGTGAGAGCCTTGGTCTTGTCTCACACACCTTGTAAGAGCCTTGGTCATGTCTCACACACACACACACACCTTGTGAGAGCCTTGGTGTTGTCTCACACACCATGTGAGAGCCTTGGTCTTATCTCACACACACCTTGTGAGAGGCTTGGTCTTATCTCACTCACAAACACACCTTGTGAGAGCCTTGGTCTTATCTCACACACACACACACCTTGTGAGAGCCTTGGTCTTGTCTCACACAGCTTGTGAGAGCCTTGGTCTTGTCTCACACACCTTGTGAGAGCCTTGGTCTTGTCTCACACACACACCTTGTAAGAGCCTTGGTCTTGTCTCACACACCTTGTGAGAGCCTTGGTCTTGTCTCACACACACACACCTTGTGAGAGCCTTGGTCTTGTCTCACACACACACACCTTGTGAGAGCCTTGGTCTTGTCTCACACACACACACACACACACCTTGCGAGAGCCTTGGTCTTGTCTCACACACACACACCTTGTGAGAGCCTTGGTCTTGTCTCACACACACACACACCTTGTGAGAGCCTTGGTCTTGTCTCACACACACACACCTTGTGAGAGCCTTGGTCTTGTCTCACACACACACACCTTGTGAGAGCCTTGGTCTTGTCTCACACACACACCCTTTGTGAGAGCCTTGGTCTTGTCTCACACATATACACCTTGTGAGAGCCTTGGTCTTGTCTCACACACCTTGTAAGAGCCTTGGTCTTGTCTCACATACACACACACCTTGTCAGAGCCTTGGTCTAGTCTCACACACACACACACCTTGTGAGAGCCTTGGTCTTGTCTCACACACACACACACCTTGTGAGAGCCTTGGTCTTCCTCTCACACACACACACACACACACACCTTGTGAGAGCCTTGGTCTTGTCTCACACACACACACCTTGTGAGAACCTTGGTCTTGTCTCACACACACCCCCCTTGTGAGAGCCTTGGTCTTGTCTCACACATATACACCTTGTGAGAGCCTTGGTCTTGTCTCACACACCTTGTAAGAGCCTTGGTCTTGTCTAACACACACACACACCTTGTGAGAGCCTTGGTCTTGTCTCACACACACACACACACCTTGTGAGAACCTTGGTCTTGTCTCACATATACACATCTTGTGAGAGCCTTGGTCTTGTCTCACACACACACACCTTGTGAGAGCCTTGGTCTTGTCTCACACACACACACCTTGTGAGAGCCTTGGTCTTGTCTCACACATACACATCTTGTGAGAGCCTTGGTCTTGTCTCACACACCTTGTAAGAGCCTTGGTCATGTCTCACACACACACACACACCTTGTGAGAGCCTTGGTGTTGTCTCACACACCATGTGAGAGCCTTGGTCTTATCTCACACACACCTTGTGAGAGGTTTGGTCTTATCTCACTCACAAACACACCTTGTGAGAGCCTTGGTCTTATCTCACACACACACACCTTGTGAGAGCCTTGGTCTTGTCTCACACACCTTGTGAGAGCCTTGGTCTTGTCTCACACACCTTGTGAGAGCCTTGGTCTTGTCTCACACACACACCTTGTAAGAGCCTTGGTCTTGTCTCACACACCTTGTGAGAGCCTTTGTCTTGTCTCACACACACACACACACACACCTTGTGAGAGCCTTGGTCTTGTCTCACACACACACACCTTGTGAGAGCCTTGGTCTTGTCTCACACACACACACACACACACCTTGCGAGAGCCTTGGTCTTGTCTCACACACACACACCTTGTGAGAGCCTTGGTCTTGTCTCACACACACACACACCTTGTGAGAGCCTTGGTCTTGTCTCACACACACACACCTTGTGAGAGCCTTGGTCTTGTCTCACACACACACACCTTGTGAGAGCCTTGGTCTTGTCTCACACACACACCCTTTGTGAGAGCCTTGGTCTTGTCTCACACATATACACCTTGTGAGAGCCTTGGTCTTGTCTCACACACCTTGTAAGAGCCTTGGTCTTGTCTCACATACACACACACCTTGTCAGAGCCTTGGTCTAGTCTCACACACACACACACCTTGTGAGAGCCTTGGTCTTGTCTCACACACACACACACACCTTGTGAGAGCCTTGGTCTTCCTCTCACACACACACACACACACCTTGTGAGAGCCTTGGTCTTGTCTCACACACACACACCTTGTGAGAACCTTGGTCTTGTCTCACACATACACATCTTGTGAGAGCCTTGGTCTTGTCTCACACACACACACACCTTGTGAGAGCCTTGGTCTTGTCTCACACACACACACCTTGTGAGAGCCTTGGTCTTGTCTCACACATACACATCTTGTGAGAGCCTTGGTCTTGTCTCACACACCTTGTAAGAGCCTTGGTCATGTCACACACACACACACACCTTGTGAGAGCCTTGGTCTTGTCTCACACACCTTGTGAGAGCCTTGGTCTTATCTCACACACACACACACACCTTGGGAGAGGCTTGGTCTTATCTCACTCACAAACACACATTGTGAGAGCCTTGGTCTTATCTCACAGACACACACCTTGTGAGAGCCTTGGTCTTGTCTCACACACCTTGTGAGAGCCTTGGTCTTGTCTCACACACACACACACCTTGTGAGAGCCTTCGTCTTGTCTCACACACCTTGTGAGAGCCTTGGTCTTGTCTCACACACCTTGTGAGAGCCTTGGTCTTGTCTCACACACACACACACCTTGTGAGAGCCTTGGTCTTGTCTCACACACACACACACACCTTGTGAGAGCCTTGGTCTTGTCTCACACACACACACCTTGTAAGAGCCTTGGTCTTGTCTCACACACACACACCTTGTGAGAGCCTTGGTCTTGTCTCACACACACACACACCTTGTGAGAGCCTTGGTCTTGTCTCACACACACACACACCTTGTGAGAGCCTTGGTCTTGTCTCACACACACACACACACCTTGTGAGAGCCTTGGTCTTGTCTCACACACACACACACACCTTGTGAGAGCCTTGGTCTTGTCTCACACACACACACCTTGTGAGAGCCTTGGTCTTGTCTCACACACACACACCTTGTGAGAGCCTTGGTCTTGTCTCACACACACACACCTTGTGAGAGCCTTGGTCTTGTCTCACACATACACATCTTGTGAGAGCCTTGGTCTTGTCTCACACACCTTGTAAGAGCCTTGGTCATGTCTCACACACACACACACACCTTGTGAGAGCCTTGGTCTTGTCTCACACACCATGTGAGAGCCTTGGTCTTATCTCATACACACCTTGTGAGAGGCTTGGTCTTATCTCACTCACAAACACACCTTGTGAGAGCCTTGGTCTTATCTCACACACACACACACACACCTTGTGAGAGCCTTGGTCTTGTCTCACACACCTTGTGAGAGCCTTGGTCTTGTCTCACACACACACCTTGTAAGAGCCTTGGTCTTGTCTCACAACCTTGTGAGAGCCTTTGTCTTGTCTCACACACACACACACACACACCTTGTGAGAGCCTTGGTCTTGTCTCACACACACACACACCTTGTGAGAGCCTTGGTCTTGTCTCACACACACACACACACACACCTTGCAAGAGCCTTGGTCTTGTCTCACACACACACACCTTGTGAGAGCCTTGGTCTTGTCTCACACACACACACCTTGTGAGAGCCTTGGTCTTGTCTCACACACACACACCTTGTGAGAGCCTTGGTCTTGTCTCACACACACACACCTTGTGAGAGCCTTGGTCTTGTCTCACACACACACACACACACCTTGTGAGAGCCTTGGTCTTGTCTCACACACACACACACCTTGTGAGAGCCTTGGTCTTGTCTCACACACACACCCTTTGTGAGAGCCTTGGTCTTGTCTCACACATATACACCTTGTGAGAGCCTTGGTCTTGTCTCACACACCTTGTAAGAGCCTTGGTCTTGTCTCACATACACACACACCTTGTCAGAGCCTTGGTCTAGTCTCACACACACACACACACACCTTGTGAGAGCCTTGGTCTTGTCTCACACACACACACACACACACCTTGCGAGAGCCTTGGTCTTGTCTCACACACCTTGTAAGAGCCTTGGTATTGTCTCACATACACACACACCTTGTCAGAGCCTTGGTCTAGTCTCACACACACACACACCTTGTAAGAGCCTTGGTCTTGTCTCACACACCTTGTGAGAGCCTTTGTCTTGTCTCTCACACACACACACACACACCTTGTGAGAGCCTTGGTCTTGTCTCACACACACACACCTTGTGAGAACCTTGGTCTTGTCTCACACATACACATCTTGTGAGAGCCTTGGTCTTCCTCTCACACACACACACACCTTGTGAGAGCCTTGGTCTTGTCTCACACACACACACCTTGTGAGAGCCTTGGTCTTGTCTCACACACACACACACCTTGTGAGAGCCTTGGTCTTGTCTCACACACCTTGTGAGAGCCTTGGTCTTATCTCACACACACACACACACCTTGTGAGAGGCTTGGTCTTATCTCACTCACAAACACACCTTGTGAGAGCCTTGGTCTTATCTCACACACACACACACACACCTTGTGAGAGCCTTGGTCTTGTCTCACACACCTTGTGAGAGCCTTGGTCTTGTCTCACACACCTTGTGAGAGCCTTGGTCTTGTCTCACACACCTTGTGAGAGCCTTGGTCTTGTCTCACACACACACCTTGTAAGAGCCTTGGTCTTGTCTCACACACCTTGTGAGAGCCTTTGTCTTGTCTCACACACACACACACACACACACCTTGTGAGAGCCTTGGTCTTGTCTCACACACACACACACACACACACCTTGTGACAGCCTTGGTCTTGTCTCACGCACACACACCTTGTGAGAGCCTTGGTCCTGTCTCACACACACACACACACACCTTGCGAGAGCCTTGGTCTTGTCTCACACACACACACCTTGTGAGAGCCTTGGTCTTGTCTCACACACACACACCTTGTGAGAGCCTTGGTCTTGTGACACACACACACACACCTTGTGAGAGCCTTGGTCTTGTCTCACACACACACCTTGTGAGAGCCTTGGTCTTGTCTCACACATACACACTTTGTGAGAGCCTTGGTCTTGTCTCACACATACACACCTTGTGAGAGCCTTGGTCTTGTCTCACACACCTTGTAAGAGCCTTGGTCTTGTCTCACACACACACCTTGTGAGAGCCTTGGTCTTGTCTCACACACACACCCCTTGTGAGAGCCTTGGTCTTCCTCTCACACACACACACACCTTGTGAGAGCCTTGGTCTTGTCTCACACACACACACCTTGTGAGAACCTTGGTCTTGTCTCACACATACACATCTTGTGAGAGCCTTGGTCTTGTCTCACACACACACACACACCTTGTGAGAGCCTTGGTCTTGTCTCACACATACACATCTTGTGAGAGCCTTGGTCTTGTCTCACACACACACACCTTGTGAGAACCTTGGTCTTGTCTCACACATACACATCTTGTGAGAGCCTTGGTCTTGTCTCACACACACACACACACCTTGTGAGAGCCTTGGTCTTGTCTCACACATACACATCTTGTGAGAGCCTTGGTCTTGTCTCACACACCTTGTAAGAGCCTTGGTCATGTCTCACACACACACACACACACCTTGTGAGAGCCTTGGTCTTGTCTCACACACCTTGTGAGAGCCTTGGTCTTATCTCACACACACACACACACCTTGGGAGAGGCTTGGTCTTATCTCACTCACAAACACACCTTGTGAGAGCCTTGGTCTTATCTCACACACACACACCTTGTGAGAGCCTTGGTCTTGTCTCACACACCTTGTGAGAGCCTTGGTCTTGTCTCACACACCTTGTGAGAGCCTTGGTCTTGTCTCACACACCTTGTGAGAGCCTTGGTCTTGTCTCACACACACACCTTGTAAGAGCCTTGGTCTTGTCTCACACACACACACACACCTTGTGAGAGCCTTCGTCTTGTCTCACACACACACACACCTTGTGAGAGCCTTGGTCTTGTCTCACACACCTTGTGAGAGCCTTGGTCTTGTCTCACACACACACACACCTTGTGAGAGCCTTGGTCTTGTCTCACACACACACACACACCTTGTGAGAGCCTTGGTCTTGTCTCACACACACACACCTTGTAAGAGCCTTGGTCTTGTCTCACACACACACACCTTGTGAGAGCCTTGGTCTTGTCTCACACACACACACACACACCTTGTGAGAGCCTTGGTCTTGTCTCACACACACACACCTTGTGAGAGCCTTGGTCTTGTCTCACACACACACACACACATTGTGAGAGCCTTGGTCTTGTCTCACACACACACACACACCTTGTGAGAGCCTTGGTCTTGTCTCACAGACACACACCTTGTGAGAGCCTTGGTCTTGTCTCACACACACACACCATGTGAGAGCCTTGGTCTTGTCTCACACACACACACACACACACCTTGTGAGAGCCTTGGTCTTGTCTCACACACACACACCTTGCGAGAGCCTTGGTCTTGTCTCACACACACACCCCTTGTGAGAGCCTTGGTCTTGTCTCACACATATACACCTTGTGAGAGCCTTGGTCTTGTCTCACACACCTTGTAAGAGCCTTGGTCTTGTCTCACATACACACACACCTTGTCAGAGCCTTGGTCTAGTCTCACACACACACACACCTTGTGAGAGCCTTGGTCTTGTCTCACACACACACACACCTTGTGAGAGCCTTGGTCTTGTCTCACACACACACACACCTTGTGAGAGCCTTGGTCTTGTCTCACACACACACACCTTGTGAGAGCCTTGGTCTTGTCTCACACACACACACCTTGTGAGAGCCTTGGTCTTCCTCTCACACACACACACACCTTGTGAGAGCCTTGGTCTTGTCTCACACACACACACACCTTGTGAGAACCTTGGTCTTGTCTCACACACACACACACCTTGTGAGAGCCTTGGTCTTGTCTCACACACACACACACACACCTTGTGAGAGCCTTGGTCTTGTCTCACACACACACACCTTGTGAGAGCCTTGGTCTTGTCTCACACACACACACCATGTGAGAGCCTTGGTCTTGTCTCACACACACACACACACACACCTTGTGAGAGCCTTGGTCTTGTCTCACACACACACACCTTGTGAGAGCCTTGGTCTTGTCTCACACACACACCCCTTGTGAGAGCCTTGGTCTTGTCTCACACATATACACCTTGTGAGAGCCTTGTTCTTGTCTCACACACCTTGTAAGAGCCTTGGTCTTGTCTCACATACACACACACCTTGTCAGAGCCTTGGTCTAGTCTCACACACACACACACCTTGTGAGAGCCTTGGTCTTGTCTCACACACACACACACCTTGTGAGAGCCTTGGTCTTCTCACGCACACACACACCTTGTGAGAGCCTTGGTCTTGTCTCACACACACACACCTTGTGAGAGCCTTGGTCTTGTCTCACACACACACCTTGTGAGAGCCTTGGTCTTGTCTCACACATACACACTTTGTGAGAGCCTTGGTCTTGTCTCACACATACACACCTTGTGAGAGCCTTGGTCTTGTCTCACACACCTTGTAAGAGCCTTGGTCTTGTCTCACACACACACCTTGTGAGAGCCTTGGTCTTGTCTCACACACACACACCTTGTGAGAGCCTTGGTCTTGTCTCACACACACACCCCTTGTGAGAGCCTTGGTCTTGTCTCACACATATACACCTTGTGAGAGCCTTGGTCTTGTCTCACACACACACACACACCTTGTGAGAGCCTTGGTCTTGTCTCACACACACACACACCTTGTGAGAGCCTTGGTCTTGTCTCACACACACACACACCTTGTGAGAGCCTTGGTCTTGTCTCACACACACACACCTTGTGAGAGCCTTGGTCTTCCTCTCACACACACACACACCTTGTGAGAGCCTTGGTCTTGTCTCACACACACACACCTTGTGAGAACCTTGGTCTTGTCTCACACATACACATCTTGTGAGAGCCTTGGTCTTGTCTCACACACACACACCTTGTGAGAGCCTTGGTCTTGTCTCACACACCTTGTGAGAGCCTTGGTCTTGTCTCACACACACACACACCTTGTGAGAGCCTTGGTCTTGTCTCTCACACACACACACACACCTTGTGAGAGCCTTGGTCTTGTCTCATACACACACACCTTGTAAGAGCCTTGGTCTTGTCTCACACACACACACCTTGTGAGAGCCTTGGTCTTGTCTCTCACACACACACACACCTTGTGAGAGCCTTGGTCTTGTCTCACACACACACACCTTGTGAGAGCCTTGGTCTTGTCTCACACACACACACACCTTGTGAGAGCCTTGGTCTTGTCTCACACACACACACACACCTTGTGAGAGCCTTGGTCTTGTCTCACACACACACACCTTGTGAGAGCCTTGGTCTTGTCTCACACACACACACCTTGTGAGAGCCTTGGTCTTGTCTCACACACACACACCATGTGAGAGCCTTGGTCTTGTCTCACACACACACACACACACACCTTGTGAGAGCCTTGGTCTTGTCTCACACACACACACCTTGTGAGAGCCTTGGTCTTGTCTCACACACACACACCTTGTGAGAGCCTTGGTCTTGTCTCTCACACACACACCATGTGAGAGCCTTGGTCTTGTCTCACACACACACACACACCTTGTGAGAACCTTGGTCTTGTCTCACACACACACACCTTGTGAGAACCTTGGTCTTGTCTCACACATACACATCTTGTGAGAGCCTTGGTCTTGTCTCACACACACACACCTTGTGAGAGCCTTGGTCTTGTCGCACACACACACACCTTGTGAGAGCCTTGGTCTTGTCTCACACAGCTTGTGAGAGCCTTGGTCTTGTCTCACACACACACACACACCTTGTGAGAACCTTGGACTTGTCTCACACACACACACACACCTTGTGAGAGCCTTGGTCTTGTCTCACACACACACACACACCTTGTGAGAGCCTTGGTCTTGTCTCACACACACACACCTTGTGAGAGCCTTGGTCTTGTCTCACACACACACACCATGTGAGAGCCTTGGTCTTGTCTCACACACACACACACACACACCTTGTGAGAGCCTTGGTCTTGTCTCACACACACACACCTTGTGAGAGCCTTGGTCTTGTCGCACACACACACACCTTGTGAGAGCCTTGGTCTTGTCTCACACAGCTTGTGAGAGCCTTGGTCTTGTCTCACACACACACACACACCTTGTGAGAGCCTTCGTCTTGTCTCACACACCTTGTGAGAGCCTTGGTCTTGTCTCACACACACACACACCTTGTGAGAGCCTTGGTCTTGTCTCACACACCTTGTGAGAGCCTTGGTCTTGTCTCACACACACACACACCTTGTGAGAGCCTTGGTCTTGTCTCACACACACACACACACCTTGTGAGAGCCTTGGTCTTGTCTCACACACACACACCTTGTAAGAGCCTTGGTCTTGTCTCACACACACACACCTTGTGAGAGCCTTGGTCTTGTCTCACACACACACACACACACCTTGTGAGAGCCTTGGTCTTGTCTCACACACACACACCTTGTGAGAGCCTTGGTCTTGTCTCACACACACACACACACCTTGTGAGAGCCTTGGTCTTGTCTCACACACACACACACACCTTGTGAGAGCCTTGGTCTTGTCTCACACACACACCTTGTGAGAGCCTTGGTCTTGTCTCACACACACACACCATGTGAGAGCCTTGGTCTTGTCTCACACACACACACACACACACACCTTGTGAGAGCCTTGGTCTTGTCTCACACACACACACCTTGCGAGAGCCTTGGTCTTGTCTCACACACACACCCCTTGTGAGAGCCTTGGTCTTGTCTCACACATATACACCTTGTGAGAGCCTTGGTCTTGTCTCACACACCTTGTAAGAGCCTTGGTCTTGTCTCACATACACACACACCTTGTCAGAGCCTTGGTCTAGTCTCACACACACACACACCTTGTGAGAGCCTTGGTCTTGTCTCACACACACACACACCTTGTGAGAGCCTTGGTCTTGTCTCACACACACACACACCTTGTGAGAGCCTTGGTCTTGTCTCACACACACACACCTTGTGAGAGCCTTGGTCTTGTCTCACACACACACACCATGTGAGAGCCTTGGTCTTGTCTCACACACACACACACACACACACCTTGTGAGAGCCTTGGTCTTGTCTCACACACACACACCTTGTGAGAGCCTTGGTCTTGTCTCACACACACACCCCTTGTGAGAGCCTTGGTCTTGTCTCACACATATACACCTTGTGAGAGCCTTGTTCTTGTCTCACACACCTTGTAAGAGCCTTGGTCTTGTCTCACATACACACACACCTTGTCAGAGCCTTGGTCTAGTCTCACACACACACACACCTTGTGAGAGCCTTGGTCTTGTCTCACACACACACACACCTTGTGAGAGCCTTGGTCTTCTCACGCACACACACACCTTGTGAGAGCCTTGGTCTTGTCTCACACACACACACCTTGTGAGAACCTTGGTCTTGTCTCACACACACACCTTGTGAGAGCCTTGGTCTTGTCTCACACATACACACTTTGTGAGAGCCTTGGTCTTGTCTCACACATACACACCTTGTGAGAGCCTTGGTCTTGTCTCACACACCTTGTAAGAGCCTTGGTCTTGTCTCACACACACACCTTGTGAGAGCCTTGGTCTTGTCTCACACACACACACCTTGTGAGAGCCTTGGTCTTGTCTCACACACACACCCCTTGTGAGAGCCTTGGTCTTGTCTCACACATATACACCTTGTGAGAGCCTTGGTCTTGTCTCACACACACACACACACCTTGTGAGAGCCTTGGTCTTGTCTCACACACACACACACATTGTGAGAGCCTTGGTCTTGTCTCACACACACACACCTTGTGAGAGCCTTGGTCTTCCTCTCACACACACACACACCTTGTGAGAGCCTTGGTCTTGTCTCACACACACACACCTTGTGAGAACCTTGGTCTTGTCTCACACATACACATCTTGTGAGAGCCTTGGTCTTGTCTCACACACACACACCTTGTGAGAGCCTTGGTCTTGTCTCACACACCTTGTGAGAGCCTTGGTCTTGTCTCACACACACACACACCTTGTGAGAGCCTTGGTCTTGTCTCACACACACACACACACCTTGTGAGAGCCTTGGTCTTGTCTCACACACACACACCTTGTAAGAGCCTTGGTCTTGTCTCACACACACACACCTTGTGAGAGCCTTGGTCTTGTCTCTCACACACACACACACCTTGTGAGAGCCTTGGTCTTGTCTCACACACACACACCTTGTGAGAGCCTTGGTCTTGTCTCACACACACACACACCTTGTGAGAGCCTTGGTCTTGTCTCACACACACACACACACCTTGTGAGAGCCTTGGTCTTGTCTCACACACACAAACCTTGTGAGAGCCTTGGTCTTGTCTCACACACACACACCTTGTGAGAGCCTTGGTCTTGTCTCACACACACACACCATGTGAGAGCCTTGGTCTTGTCTCACACACACACACACACACACCTTGTGAGAGCCTTGGTCTTGTCTCACACACACACACCTTGTGAGAGCCTTGGTCTTGTCTCACACACACACACCTTGTGAGAGCCTTGGTCTTGTCTCTCACACACACACCATGTGAGAGCCTTGGTCTTGTCTCACACACACACACACACCTTGTGAGAACCTTGGTCTTGTCTCACACACACACACCTTGTGAGAACCTTGGTCTTGTCTCACACATACACATCTTGTGAGAGCCTTGGTCTTGTCTCACACACACACACACCTTGTGAGAGCCTTGGTCTTGTCGCACACACACACACCTTGTGAGAGCCTTGGTCTTGTCTCACACAGCTTGTGAGAGCCTTGGTCTTGTCTCACACACACACACACACCTTGTGAGAACCTTGGACTTGTCTCACACATACACATCTTGTGAGAGCCTTGGTCTTGTCTCACACACACACACCTTGTGAGAGCCTTGGTCTTGTCTCACACACACACACCTTGTGAGAGCCTTGGTCTTGTCTCACACATACACATCTTGTGAGAGCCTTGGTCTTGTCTCACACACCTTGTAAGAGCCTTGGTCATGTCTCACACACACACACACACACCTTGTGAGAGCCTTGGTGTTGTCTCACACACCATGTGAGAGCCTTGGTCTTATCTCACACACACCTTGTGAGAGGCTTGGTCTTATCTCACTCACAAACACACCTTGTGAGAGCCTTGGTCTTATCTCACACACACACACACCTTGTGAGAGCCTTGGTCTTGTCTCACACAGCTTGTGAGAGCCTTGGTCTTGTCTCACACACCTTGTGAGAGCCTTGGTCTTGTCTCACACACACACCTTGTAAGAGCCTTGGTCTTGTCTCACATACCTTGTGAGAGCCTTTGTCTTGTCTCACACACACACACACACACACCTTGTGAGAGCCTTGGTTTTGTCTCACACACACACACCTTGTGAGAGCCTTGGTCTTGTCTCACACACACACACACACACACCTTGCGAGAGCCTTGGTCTTGTCTCACACACACACACCTTGTGAGAGCCTTGGTCTTGTCTCACACACACACACACCTTGTGAGAGCCTTGGTCTTGTCTCACACACACACACCTTGTGAGAGCCTTGGTCTTGTCTCACACACACACACCTTGTGAGAGCCTTGGTCTTGTCTCACACACACACCCTTTGTGAGAGCCTTGGTCTTGTCTCACACATATACACCTTGTGAGAGCCTTGGTCTTGTCTCACACACCTTGTAAGAGCCTTGGTCTTGTCTCACATACACACACACCTTGTCAGAGCCTTGGTCTAGTCTCACACACACACACACCTTGTGAGAGCCTTGGTCTTGTCTCACACACACACACACCTTGTGAGAGCCTTGGTCTTCCTCTCTCACACACACACACACACCTTGTGAGAGCCTTGGTCTTGTCTCACACACACACACCTTGTGAGAACCTTGGTCTTGTCTCACACACACCCCCCTTGTGAGAGCCTTGGTCTTGTCTCACACATATACACCTTGTGAGAGCCTTGGTCTTGTCTCACACACCTTGTAAGAGCTTTGGTCTTGTCTCACATACACACACACCTTGTCAGAGCCTTGGTCTAGTCTCACACACACACACACCTTGTGAGAGCCTTGGTCTTGTCTCACACACACACACACCTTGTGAGAGCCTTGGTCTTGTCTCACACACACACACACACCTTATGAGAACCTTGGTCTTGTCTCACACATACACATCTTGTGAGAGCCTTGGTCTTGTCTCACACACACACACCTTGTGAGAGCCTTGGTCTTGTCTCACACACACACACCTTGTGAGAGCCTTGGTCTTGTCTCACACATACACATCTTGTGAGAGCCTTGGTCTTGTCTCACACACCTTGTAAGAGCCTTGGTCATGTCTCACACACACACACACACCTTGTGAGAGCCTTGGTGTTGTCTCACACACCATGTGAGAGCCTTGGTCTTATCTCACACACACCTTGTGAGAGGCTTGGTCTTATCTCACTCACAAACACACCTTGTGAGAGCCTTGGTCTTATCTCACACACACACACACCTTGTGAGAGCCTTGGTCTTGTCTCACACACCTTGTGAGAGCCTTGGTCTTGTCTCACACACCTTGTGAGAGCCTTGGTCTTGTCTCACACACACACCTTGTAAGAGCCTTGGTCTTGTCTCACACACCTTGTGAGAGCCTTTGTCTTGTCTCACACACACACACACACACCTTGTGAGAGCCTTGGTCTTGTCTCACACACACACACCTTATGAGAGCCTTGGTCTTGTCTCACACACACACACCTTGCGAGAGCCTTGGTCTTGTCTCACACACACACACACCTTGTGAGAGCCTTGGTCTTGTCTCACTCACACACACCTTGTGAGAGCCTTGGTCTTGTCTCACACACACACACCTTGTGAGAGCCTTGGTCTTGTCTCACACACACACCCTTTGTGAGAGCCTTGGTCTTGTCTCACACATATACACCTTGTGAGAGCCTTGGTCTTGTCTCACACACCTTGTAAGAGCCTTGGTCTTGTCTCACATACACACACACCTTGTCAGAGCCTTGGTCTAGTCTCACACACACACACACCTTGTGAGAGCCTTGGTCTTGTCTCACACACACACACACCTTGTGAGAGCCTTGGTCTTCCTCTCACACACACACACACACACCTTGTGAGAGCCTTGGTCTTGTCTCACACACACACACCTTGTGAGAACCTTGGTCTTGTCTCACACATACACATCTTGTGAGAGCCTTGGTCTTGTCTCACACTCACACACCTTGTGAGAGCCTTGGTCTTGTCTCACACACACACACCTTGTGAGAGCCTTGGTCTTGTCTCACACATACACATCTTGTGAGAGCCTTGGTCTTGTCTCACACACCTTGTAAGAGCCTTGGTCATGTCTCACACACACACACACACACACACCTTGTGAGAGCCTTGGTCTTGTCTCACACACCTTGTGAGAGCCTTGGTCTTATCTCACACACACACACACACCTTGGGAGAGGCTTGGTCTTATCTCACTCACAAACACACATTGTGAGAGCCTTGGTCTTATCTCACACACACACACCTTGTGAGAGCCTTGGTCTTGTCTCACACACCTTGTGAGAGCCTTGGTCTTGTCTCACACACACACACACCTTGTGAGAGCCTTCGTCTTGTCTCACACACCTTGTGAGAGCCTTGGTCTTGTCTCACACACCTTGTGAGAGCCTTGGTCTTGTCTCACACACACACACACCTTGTGAGAGCCTTGGTCTTGTCTCACACACACACACACACCTTGTGAGAGCCTTGGTCTTGTCTCACACACACACACCTTGTAAGAGCCTTGGTCTTGTCTCACACACACACCTTGTGAGAGCCTTGGTCTTGTCTCACACACACACACACCTTGTGAGAGCCTTGGTCTTGTCTCACACACACACACACCTTGTGAGAGCCTTGGTCTTGTCTCACACACACACACACACCTTGTGAGAGCCTTGGTCTTGTCTCACACACACACACACACCTTGTGAGAGCCTTGGTCTTGTCTCACACACACACACCTTGTGAGAGCCTTGGTGTTGTCTCACACACACACACCTTGTGAGAGCCTTGGTCTTGTCTCACACACACACACCTTGTGAGAGCCTTGGTCTTGTCTCACACATACACATCTTGTGAGAGCCTTGGTCTTGTCTCACACACCTTGTAAGAGCCTTGGTCATGTCTCACACACACACACACACCTTGTGAGAGCCTTGGTCTTGTCTCACACACCATGTGAGAGCCTTGGTCTTATCTCATACACACCTTGTGAGAGGCTTGGTCTTATCTCACTCACAAACACACCTTGTGAGAGCCTTGGTCTTATCTCACACACACACACACACACCTTGTGAGAGCCTTGGTCTTGTCTCACACACCTTGTGAGAGCCTTGGTCTTGTCTCACACGCCTTGTGAGAGCCTTGGTCTTGTCTCACACACACACCTTGTAAGAGCCTTGGTCTTGTCTCACACACCTTGTGAGAGCCTTTGTCTTGTCTCACACACACACACACACACACCTTGTGAGAGCCTTGGTCTTGTCTCACACACACACACCTTGTGAGAGCCTTGGTCTTGTCTCACACACACACACACACACCTTGTGAGAGCCTTGGTCTTGTCTCACACACCTTGTGAGAGCCTTGGTCTTGTCTCACACGCCTTGTGAGAGCCTTGGTCTTGTCTCACACACACACACACACACACCTTGTGAGAGCCTTGGTCTTGTCTCACACACACACACCTTGTGAGAGCCTTGGTCTTATCTCACACACACACACACACACCTTGTGAGAGCCTTGGTCTTGTCTCACACACCTTGTGAGAGCCTTGGTCTTGTCTCACACGCCTTGTGAGAGCCTTGGTCTTGTCTCACACACACACACACACACACCTTGTGAGAGCCTTGGTCTTGTCTCACACACACACACCTTGTGAGAGCCTTGGTCTTGTCTCACACACACACACACACACACCTTGTGAGAGCCTTGGTCTTGTCTCACACACACACACCTTGTGAGAGCCTTGGTCTTGTCTCACACACACACACACACACACCTTGCGAGAGCCTTGGTCTTGTCTCACACACACACACCTTGTGAGAGCCTTGGTCTTGTCTCACACACACACACCTTGTGAGAGCCTTGGTCTTGTCTCACACACACACACCTTGTGAGAGCCTTGGTCTTGTCTCACACATACACATCTTGTGAGAGCCTTGGTCTTGTCTCACACACCTTGTAAGAGCCTTGGTCTTGTCTCACATACACACACACCTTGTGAGAGCCTTGGTCTTGTCTCACACACACACACACCTTGTGAGAGCCTTGGTCTTGTCTCACACACACACACACACCTTGTGAGAACCTTGGTCTTGTCTCACACATACACATCTTGTGAGAGCCTTGGTCTTGTCTCACACACACACACCTTGTGAGAGCCTTGGTCTTGTCTCACACACACACACCTTGTGAGAGCCTTGGTCTTGTCTCACACATACACATCTTGTGAGAGCCTTGGTCATGTCTCACACACACACACACACCTTGTGAGAGCCTTGGTGTTGTCTCACACACCATGTGAGAGCCTTGGTCTTATCTCACACACACCTTGTGAGAGGCTTGGTCTTATCTCACTCACAAACACACCTTGTGAGAGCCTTGGTCTTATCTCACACACACACACACACCTTGTGAGAGCCTTGGTCTTGTCTCACACACCTTGTGAGAGCCTTGGTCTTGTCTCACACACCTTGTGCGAGCCTTGGTCTTGTCTCACACACACACCTTGTAAGAGCCTTGGTCTTGTCTCACACACCTTGTGAGAGCCTTTGTCTTGTCTCACACACACACACACACACACCTTGTGAGAGCCTTGGTCTTGTCTCACACACACACACCTTGTGAGAGCCTTGGTCTTGTCTCACACACACACACACACACACCTTGCGAGAGCCTTGGTCTTGTCTCACACACACACACCTTGTGAGAGCCTTGGTCTTGTCTCACACACACACACACCTTGTGAGAGCCTTGGTCTTGTCTCACACACACACACCTTGTGAGAGCCTTGGTCTTGTCTCACACACACACACCCTTTGTGAGAGCCTTGGTCTTGTCTCACACACACACCCTTTGTGAGAGCCTTGGTCTTGTCTCACACATATACACCTTGTGAGAGCCTTGGTCTTGTCTCACACACCTTGTAAGAGCCTTGGTCTTGTCTCACATACACACACACCTTGTCAGAGCCTTGGTCTAGTCTCACACACACACACACCTTGTGAGAGCCTTGGTCTTGTCTCACACACACACACACACCTTGTGAGAGCCTTGGTCTTCCTCTCACACACACACACACACACCTTGTGAGAGCCTTGGTCTTGTCTCACACACACACACCTTGTGAGAACCTTGGTCTTGTCTCACACATACACATCTTGTGAGAGCCTTGGTCTTGTCTCACACACACACACCTTGTGAGAGCCTTGGTCTTGTCTCACACATACACATCTTGTGAGAGCCTTGGTCTTGTCTCACACACCTTGTAAGAGCCTTGGTCATGTCACACACACACACACACACACACCTTGTGAGAGCCTTGGTCTTGTCTCACACACCTTGTGAGAGCCTTGGTCTTATCTCACACACACACACACACCTTGGGAGAGGCTTGGTCTTATCTCACTCACAAACACACATTGTGAGAGCCTTGGTCTTATCTCACAGACACACACCTTGTGAGAGCCTTGGTCTTGTCTCACACACCTTGTGAGAGCCTTGGTGTTGTCTCACACACACACACACCTTGTGAGAGCCTTCGTCTTGTCTCACACACCTTGTGAGAGCCTTGGTCTTGTCTCACACACCTTGTGAGAGCCTTGGTCTTGTCTCACACACACACACACCTTGTGAGAGCCTTGGTCTTGTCTCACACGCACACACACACCTTGTGAGAGCCTTGGTCTTGTCTCACACACACACACCTTGTAAGAGCCTTGGTCTTGTCTCACACACACACACACCTTGTGAGAGCCTTGGTCTTGTCTCACACACACACACACCTTGTGAGAGCCTTGGTCTTGTCTCACACACACACACACACCTTGTGAGAGCCTTGGTCTTGTCTCACACACACACACACACCTTGTGAGAGCCTTGGTCTTGTCTCACACACACACACCTTGTGAGAGCCTTGGTCTTGTCTCACACACACACACCTTGTGAGAGCCTTGGTCTTGTCTCACACACACACACCTTGTGAGAGCCTTGGTCTTGTCTCACACATACACATCTTGTGAGAGCCTTGGTCTTGTCTCACACACCTTGTAAGAGCCTTGGTCATGTCTCACACACACACACACACACCTTGTGAGAGCCTTGGTCTTGTCTCACACACCATGTGAGAGCCTTGGTCTTATCTCATACACACCTTGTGAGAGGCTTGGTCTTATCTCACTCACAAACACACCTTGTGAGAGCCTTGGTCTTATCTCACACACACACACACACACACCTTGTGAGAGCCTTGGTCTTGTCTCACACACCTTGTGAGAGCCTTGGTCTTGTCTCACACACCTTGTGAGAGCCTTGGTCTTGTCTCACACACACACCTTGTAAGAGCCTTGGTCTTGTCTCACACACCTTGTGAGAGCCTTTGTCTTGTCTCACACACACACACACACACACCTTGTGAGAGCCTTGGTCTTGTCTCACACACACACACACCTTGTGAGAGCCTTGGTCTTGTCTCACACACACACACCTTGCGAGAGCCTTGGTCTTGTCTCACACACACACACCTTGTGAGAGCCTTGGTCTTGTCTCACACACACACACCTTGTGAGAGCCTTGGTCTTGTCTCACACACACACACCTTGTGAGAGCCTTGGTCTTGTCTCACACACACACACCTTGTGAGAGCCTTGGTCTTGTCTCACACACACACACACACACCTTGTGAGAGCCTTGGTCTTGTCTCACACACACACACACCTTGTGAGAGCCTTGGTCTTGTCTCACACACACACCCTTTGTGAGAGCCTTGGTCTTGTCTCACACATATACACCTTGTGAGAGCCTTGTTCTTGTCTCACACACCTTGTAAGAGCCTTGGTCTTGTCTCACATACACACACACCTTGTCAGAGCCTTGGTCTAGTCTCACACACACACACACACACCTTGTGAGAGCCTTGGTCTTGTCTCACACACACACACACACACACCTTGCGAGAGCCTTGGTCTTGTCTCACACACCTTGTAAGAGCCTTGGTATTGTCTCACATACACACACACCTTGTCAGAGCCTTGGTCTAGTCTCACACACACACACACCTTGTAAGAGCCTTGGTCTTGTCTCACACACCTTGTGAGAGCCTTTGTCTTGTCTCTCACACACACACACACCTTGTGAGAGCCTTGGTCTTGTCTCACACACACACACCTTGTGAGAACCTTGGTCTTGTCTCACACATACACATCTTGTGAGAGCCTTGGTCTTCCTCTCACACACACACACACCTTGTGAGAGCCTTGGTCTTGTCTCACACACACACACCTTGTGAGAGCCTTGGTCTTGTCTCACACACACACACACCTTGTGAGAGCCTTGGTCTAGTCTCACACACCTTGTGAGAGCCTTGGTCTTATCTCTCACACACACACACACCTTGTGAGAGGCTTGGTCTTATCTCACTCACAAACACACCTTGTGAGAGCCTTGGTCTTATCTCACACACACACACACACACACACCTTGTGAGAGCCTTGGTCTTGTCTCACACACCTTGTGAGAGCCTTGGTCTTGTCTCACACACCTTGTGAGAGCCTTGGTCTTGTCTCACACACCTTGTGAGAGCCTTGGTCTTGTCTCACACACACACCTTGTAAGAGCCTTGGTCTTGTCTCACACACCTTGTGAGAGCCTTTGTCTTGTCTCACACACACACACACACACACACCTTGTGAGAGCCTTGGTCTTGTCTCACACACACACACACACACACACACCTTGTGACAGCCTTGGTCTTGTCTCACGCACACACACCTTGTGAGAGCCTTGGTCCTGTCTCACACACACACACACACACACCTTGCGAGAGCCTTGGTCTTGTCTCACACACACACACCTTGTGAGAGCCTTGGTCTTGTCTCACACACACACACCTTGTGAGAGCCTTGGTCTTGTGACACACACACACACACCTTGTGAGAGCCTTGGTCTTGTCTCACACACACACCTTGTGAGAGCCTTGGTCTTGTCTCACACATACACACTTTGTGAGAGCCTTGGTCTTGTCTCACACATACACACCTTGTGAGAGCCTTGGTCTTGTCTCACACACCTTGTAAGAGCCTTGGTCTTGTCTCACACACACACCTTGTGAGAGCCTTGGTCTTGTCTCACACACACACACCTTGTGAGAGCCTTGGTCTTGTCTCACACACACTCCCCTTGTGAGAGCCTTGGTCTTGTCTCACACATATACACCTTGTGAGAGCCTTGGTCTTGTCTCACACACACACCTTGTAAGAGCCTTGGTCTTGTCTCACACACCTTGTGAGAGCCTTTGTCTTGTCTCACACACACACACACACACACCTTGTGAGAGCCTTGGTCTTGTCTCACACACACACACACCTTGTGAGAGCCTTGGTCTTGTCTCACACACACACACACACACACCTTGCGAGAGCCTTGGTCTTGTCTCACACACACACACCTTGTGAGAGCCTTGGTCTTGTCTCACACACACACACCTTGTGAGAGCCTTGGTCTTGTCTCACACACACACACCTTGTGAGAGCCTTGGTCTTGTCTCACACACACACACCTTGTGAGAGCCTTGGTCTTGTCTCACACACACACACACACACCTTGTGAGAGCCTTGGTCTTGTCTCACACACACACACACCTTGTGAGAGCCTTGGTCTTGTCTCACACACACACCCTTTGTGAGAGCCTTGGTCTTGTCTCACACATATACACCTTGTGAGAGCCTTGTTCTTGTCTCACACACCTTGTAAGAGCCTTGGTCTTGTCTCACATACACACACACCTTGTCAGAGCCTTGGTCTAGTCTCACACACACACACACACACCTTGTGAGAGCCTTGGTCTTGTCTCACACACACACACACACACACCTTGCGAGAGCCTTGGTCTTGTCTCACACACCTTGTAAGAGCCTTGGTATTGTCTCACATACACACACACCTTGTCAGAGCCTTGGTCTAGTCTCACACACACACACACCTTGTAAGAGCCTTGGTCTTGTCTCACACACCTTGTGAGAGCCTTTGTCTTGTCTCTCACACACACACACACACACCTTGTGAGAGCCTTGGTCTTGTCTCACACACACACACCTTGTGAGAACCTTGGTCTTGTCTCACACATACACATCTTGTGAGAGCCTTGGTCTTCCTCTCACACACACACACACCTTGTGAGAGCCTTGGTCTTGTCTCACACACACACACCTTGTGAGAGCCTTGGTCTTGTCTCACACACACACACACCTTGTGAGAGCCTTGGTCTAGTCTCACACACCTTGTGAGAGCCTTGGTCTTATCTCTCACACACACACACACCTTGTGAGAGGCTTGGTCTTATCTCACTCACAAACACACCTTGTGAGAGCCTTGGTCTTATCTCACACACACACACACACACACACCTTGTGAGAGCCTTGGTCTTGTCTCACACACCTTGTGAGAGCCTTGGTCTTGTCTCACACACCTTGTGAGAGCCTTGGTCTTGTCTCACACACCTTGTGAGAGCCTTGGTCTTGTCTCACACACACACCTTGTAAGAGCCTTGGTCTTGTCTCACACACCTTGTGAGAGCCTTTGTCTTGTCTCACACACACACACACACACACACCTTGTGAGAGCCTTGGTCTTGTCTCACACACACACACACACACACACCTTGTGACAGCCTTGGTCTTGTCTCACGCACACACACCTTGTGAGAGCCTTGGTCCTGTCTCACACACACACACACACACACCTTGCGAGAGCCTTGGTCTTGTCTCACACACACACACCTTGTGAGAGCCTTGGTCTTGTCTCACACACACACACCTTGTGAGAGCCTTGGTCTTGTGACACACACACACACACCTTGTGAGAGCCTTGGTCTTGTCTCACACACACACCTTGTGAGAGCCTTGGTCTTGTCTCACACATACACACTTTGTGAGAGCCTTGGTCTTGTCTCACACATACACACCTTGTGAGAGCCTTGGTCTTGTCTCACACACCTTGTAAGAGCCTTGGTCTTGTCTCACACACACACCTTGTGAGAGCCTTGGTCTTGTCTCACACACACACACCTTGTGAGAGCCTTGGTCTTGTCTCACACACACTCCCCTTGTGAGAGCCTTGGTCTTGTCTCACACATATACACCTTGTGAGAGCCTTGGTCTTGTCTCACACACCTTGTAAGACCCTTGGTATTGTCTCACATACACACACACCTTGTGAGAGCCTTGGTCTAGTCTCACACACACACACACCTTGTGAGAGCCTTGGTCTTGTCTCACACACACACACACCTTGTGAGAGCCTTGGTCTTGTCTCACACACACACACACCTTGTGAGAGCCTTGGTCTTGTCTCACACACACACACACCTTGTGAGAGCCTTGGTCTTGTCTCACACACACACACACCTTGTGAGAGCCTTGGTCTTGTCTCACACACACACACCTTGTGAGAGCCTTGGTCTTCCTCTCACACACACACACACCTTGTGAGAGCCTTGGTCTTGTCTCACACACACACACCTTGTGAGAACCTTGGTCTTGTCTCACACATACACATCTTGTGAGAGCCTTGGTCTTGTCTCACACACACACACACACCTTGTGAGAGCCTAAGGTCTTGTCTCACACATACACATCTTGTGAGAGCCTTGGTCTTGTCTCACACACCTTGTAAGAGCCTTGGTCATGTCTCACACACACACACACACACCTTGTGAGAGCCTTGGTCTTGTCTCACACACCTTGTGAGAGCCTTGGTCTTATCTCACACACACACACACCTTGGGAGAGGCTTGGTCTTATCTCACTCACAAACACACCTTGTGAGAGCCTTGGTCTTATCTCACACACACACACCTTGTGAGAGCCTTGGTCTTGTCTCACACACCTTGTGAGAGCCTTGGTCTTGTCTCACACACCTTGTGAGAGCCTTGGTCTTGTCTCACACACCTTGTGAGAGCCTTGGTCTTGTCTCACACACACACCTTGTAAGAGCCTTGGTCTTGTCTCACACACACACACACACCTTGTGAGAGCCTTCGTCTTGTCTCACACACCTTGTGAGAGCCTTGGTCTTGTCTCACACACACACACACCTTGTGAGAGCCTTGGTCTTGTCTCACACACCTTGTGAGAGCCTTGGTCTTGTCTCACACACACACACACCTTGTGAGAGCCTTGGTCTTGTCTCACACACACACACACACCTTGTGAGAGCCTTGGTCTTGTCTCACACACACACACCTTGTGAGAGCCTTGGTCTTGTCTCACACACACACACCTTGTGAGAGCCTTGGTCTTGTCTCTCACACACACACACACACCTTGTGAGAGCCTTGGTCTTGTCTCACACACACACACCTTGTGAGAGCCTTGGTCTTGTCTCACACACACACACACACCTTGTGAGAGCCTTGGTCTTGTCTCACACACACACACACACCTTGTGAGAGCCTTGGTCTTGTCTCACACACACACACCTTGTGAGAGCCTTGGTCTTGTCTCACACACACACACCATGTGAGAGCCTTGGTCTTGTCTCACACACACACACCTTGTGAGAGCCTTGGTCTTGTCTCACACACACACACCTTGCGAGAGCCTTGGTCTTGTCTCACACACACACCCCTTGTGAGAGCCTTGGTCTTGTCTCACACATATACACCTTGTGAGAGCCTTGGTCTTGTCTCACACACCTTGTAAGAGCCTTGGTCTTGTCTCACATACACACACACCTTGTCAGAGCCTTGGTCTAGTCTCACACACACACACACCTTGTGAGAGCCTTGGTCTTGTCTCACACACACACACACCTTGTGAGAGCCTTGGTCTTGTCTCACACACACACACACCTTGTGAGAGCCTTGGTCTTGTCTCACACACACACACCTTGTGAGAGCCTTGGTCTTGTCTCACACACACACCCCTTGTGAGAGCCTTGGTCTTGTCTCACACATATACACCTTGTGAGAGCCTTGTTCTTGTCTCACACACCTTGTAAGAGCCTTGGTCTTGTCTCACATACACACACACCTTGTCAGAGCCTTGGTCTAGTCTCACACACACACACACCTTGTGAGAGCCTTGGTCTTGTCTCACACACACACACACCTTGTGAGAGCCTTGGTCTTCTCACGCACACACACACCTTGTGAGAGCCTTGGTCTTGTCTCACACACACACACCTTGTGAGAGCCTTGGTCTTGTCTCTCACACACACACCTTGTGAGAGCCTTGGTCTTGTCTCACACACACACACCTTGTGAGAACCTTGGTCTTGTCTCACACACCTTGTAAGAGCCTTGGTCATGTCTCACACACACACACACACACCTTGTGAGAGCCTTGGTGTTGTCTCACACACCATGTGAGAGCCTTGGTCTTATCTCACACACACCTTGTGAGAGGCTTGGTCTTATCTCACTCACAAACACACCTTGTGAGAGCCTTGGTCTTATCTCACACACACACACACACACCTTGTGAGAGCCTTGGTCTTGACTCACACACCTTGTGAGAGCCTTGGTCTTGTCTCACACACCTTGTGAGAGCCTTGGTCTTGTCTCACACACCTTGTGAGAGCCTTGGTCTTGTCTCACACACCTTGTGAGAGCCTTGGTCTTGTCTCACACACACACCTTGTAAGAGCCTTGGTCTTGTCTCACACACACACACACACCTTGTGAGAGCCTTCGTCTTGTCTCACACACCTTGTGAGAGCCTTGGTCTTGTCTCACACACACACACACCTTGTGAGAGCCTTGGTCTTGTCTCACACACCTTGTGAGAGCCTTGGTCTTGTCTCACACACACACACACCTTGTGAGAGCCTTGGTCTTGTCTCACACACACACACACACACCTTGTGAGAGCCTTGGTCTTGTCTCACACACACACACCTTGTAAGAGCCTTGGTCTTGTCTCACACACACACACCTTGTGAGAGCCTTGGTCTTGTCTCTCACACACACACACACACACCTTGTGAGAGCCTTGGTCTTGTCTCACACACACACACCTTGTGAGAGCCTTGGTCTTGTCTCACACACACACACACACCTTGTGAGAGCCTTGGTCTTGTCTCACACACACACACACACCTTGTGAGAGCCTTGGTCTTGTCTCACACACACACACCTTGTGAGAGCCTTGGTCTTGTCTCACACACACACACCATGTGAGAGCCTTGGTCTTGTCTCACACACACACACCTTGTGAGAGCCTTGGTCTTGTCTCACACACACACACCTTGCGAGAGCCTTGGTCTTGTCTCACACACACACCCCTTGTGAGAGCCTTGGTCTTGTCTCACACATATACACCTTGTGAGAGCCTTGGTCTTGTCTCACACACCTTGTAAGAGCCTTGGTCTTGTCTCACATACACACACACCTTGTCAGAGCCTTGGTCTAGTCTCACACACACACACACCTTGTGAGAGCCTTGGTCTTGTCTCACACACACACACACCTTGTGAGAGCCTTGGTCTTGTCTCACACACACACACACCTTGTGAGAGCCTTGGTCTTGTCTCACACACACACACCTTGTGAGAGCCTTGGTCTTGTCTCACACACACACCCCTTGTGAGAGCCTTGGTCTTGTCTCACACATATACACCTTGTGAGAGCCTTGTTCTTGTCTCACACACCTTGTAAGAGCCTTGGTCTTGTCTCACATACACACACACCTTGTCAGAGCCTTGGTCTAGTCTCACACACACACACACCTTGTGAGAGCCTTGGTCTTGTCTCACACACACACACACCTTGTGAGAGCCTTGGTCTTCTCACGCACACACACACCTTGTGAGAGCCTTGGTCTTGTCTCACACACACACACCTTGTGAGAGCCTTGGTCTTGTCTCTCACACACACACCTTGTGAGAGCCTTGGTCTTGTCTCACACACACACACCTTGTGAGAACCTTGGTCTTGTCTCACACACCTTGTAAGAGCCTTGGTCATGTCTCACACACACACACACACACCTTGTGAGAGCCTTGGTGTTGTCTCACACACCATGTGAGAGCCTTGGTCTTATCTCACACACACCTTGTGAGAGGCTTGGTCTTATCTCACTCACAAACACACCTTGTGAGAGCCTTGGTCTTATCTCACACACACACACACACCTTGTGAGAGCCTTGGTCTTGACTCACACACCTTGTGAGAGCCTTGGTCTTGTCTCACACACCTTGTGAGAGCGTTGGTCTTGTCTCACACACACACCTTGTAAGAGCCTTGGTCTTGTCTCACACACCTTGTGAGAGCCTTTGTCTTGTCTCACACACACACACACACACACCTTGTGAGAGCCTTGGTCTTGTCTCACACACACACACCTTGTGAGAGCCTTGGTCTTGTCTCACACACACACACACACACACACACCTTGCGAGAGCCTTGGTCTTGTCTCACACACACACACCTTGTGAGAGCCTTGGTCTTGTCTCACACACACACACACCTTGTGAGAGCCTTGGTCTTGTCTCACACACACACACCTTGTGAGAGCCTTGGTCTTGTCTCACACACACACACCTTGTGAGAGCCTTGGTCTTGTCTCACACACACACACACACACCTTGTGAGAGCCTTGGTCTTGTCTCACACACACACACCTTGTGAGAGCCTTGGTCTTGTCTCACACACACACCCTTTGTGAGAGCCTTGGTCTTGTCTCACACATATACACCTTGTGAGAGCCTTGGTCTTGTCTCACACACCTTGTAAGAGCCTTGGTCTTGTCTCACATACACACACATCTTGTCAGAGCCTTGGTCTAGTCTCACACACACACACACACCTTGTGAGAGCCTTGGTCTTGTCTCACACACACACACCTTGTGAGAGCCTTGGTCTTCCTCTCACACACACACACACACCTTATGAGAGCCTTGGTCTTGTCTCACACACACACACCTTGTGAGAACCTTGGTCTTGTCTCACACATACACATCTTGTGAGAGCCTTGGTCTTCCTCTCACACACACACACACCTTGTGAGAGCCTTGGTCTTGTCTCACACACACACACCTTGTGAGAGCCTTGGTCTTGTCTCACACACACACACACCTTGTGAGAGCCTTGGTCTTGTCTCACACACCTTGTGAGAGCCTTGGTCTTATCTCTCACACACACACACACCTTGTGAGAGGCTTGGTCTTATCTCACTCACAAACACACCTTGTGAGAGCCTTGGTCTTATCTCACACACACACACACACACACACCTTGTGAGAGCCTTGGTCTTGTCTCACACACCTTGTGAGAGCCTTGGTCTTGTCTCACACACCTTGTGAGAGCCTTGGTCTTGTCTCACACACCTTGTGAGAGCCTTGGTCTTGTCTCACACACACACCTTGTAAGAGCCTTGGTCTTGTCTCACACACCTTGTGAGAGCCTTTGTCTTGTCTCACACACACACACACACACACACCTTGTGAGAGCCTTGGTCTTGTCTCACACACACACACACACACACACCTTGTGACAGCCTTGGTCTTGTCTCACGCACACACACCTTGTGAGAGCCTTGGTCCTGTCTCACACACACACACACACACCTTGCGAGAGCCTTGGTCTTGTCTCACACACACACACCTTGTGAGAGCCTTGGTCTTGTCTCACACACACACACCTTGTGAGAGCCTTGGTCTTGTGACACACACACACACACCTTGTGAGAGCCTTGGTCTTGTCTCACACACACACCTTGTGAGAGCCTTGGTCTTGTCTCACACATACACACTTTGTGAGAGCCTTGGTCTTGTCTCACACATACACACCTTGTGAGAGCCTTGGTCTTGTCTCACACACCTTGTAAGAGCCTTGGTCTTGTCTCACACACACACCTTGTGAGAGCCTTGGTCTTGTCTCACACACACACACCTTGTGAGAGCCTTGGTCTTGTCTCACACACACACCCCTTGTGAGAGCCTTGGTCTTGTCTCACACATATACACCTTGTGAGAGCCTTGGTCTTGTCTCACACACCTTGTAAGACCCTTGGTATTGTCTCACATACACACACACCTTGTGAGAGCCTTGGTCTAGTCTCACACACACACACACCTTGTGAGAGCCTTGGTCTTGTCTCACACACACACACACCTTGTGAGAGCCTTGGTCTTGTCTCACACACACACACACCTTGTGAGAGCCTTGGTCTTGTCTCACACACACACACACCTTGTGAGAGCCTTGGTCTTGTCTCACACACACACACACCTTGTGAGAGCCTTGGTCTTGTCTCACACACACACACCTTGTGAGAGCCTTGGTCTTCCTCTCACACACACACACACCTTGTGAGAGCCTTGGTCTTGTCTCACACACACACACCTTGTGAGAACCTTGGTCTTGTCTCACACATACACATCTTGTGAGAGCCTTGGTCTTGTCTCACACACACAAACACACCTTGTGAGAGCCTTGGTCTTGTCTCACACATACACATCTTGTGAGAGCCTTGGTCTTGTCTCACACACCTTGTAAGAGCCTTGGTCATGTCTCACACACACACACACACACCTTGTGAGAGCCTTGGTCTTGTCTCACACACCTTGTGAGAGCCTTGGTCTTATCTCACACACACACACACACCTTGGGAGAGGCTTGGTCTTATCTCACTCACAAACACACCTTGTGAGATCCTTGGTCTTATCTCACACACACACACCTTGTGAGAGCCTTGGTCTTGTCTCACACACCTTGTGAGAGCCTTGGTCTTGTCTCACACACCTTGTGAGAGCCTTGGTCTTGTCTCACACACCTTGTGAGAGCCTTGGTCTTGTCTCACACACACACCTTGTAAGAGCCTTGGTCTTGTCTCACACACACACACACACCTTGTGAGAGCCTTCGTCTTGTCTCACACACCTTGTGAGAGCCTTGGTCTTGTCTCACACACACACACACCTTGTGAGAGCCTTGGTCTTGTCTCACACACCTTGTGAGAGCCTTGGTCTTGTCTCACACACACACACACCTTGTGAGAGCCTTGGTCTTGTCTCACACACACACACACACCTTGTGAGAGCCTTGGTCTTGTCTCACACACACACACCTTGTAAGAGCCTTGGTCTTGTCTCACACACACACACCTTGTGAGAGCCTTGGTCTTGTCTCACACACACACACACACACCTTGTGAGAGCCTTGGTCTTGTCTCACACACACACACCTTGTGAGAGCCTTGGTCTTGTCTCACACACACACACACACCTTGTGAGAGCCTTGGTCTTGTCTCACACACACACACACACCTTGTGAGAGCCTTGGTCTTGTCTCACACACACACACACACCTTGTGAGAGCCTTGGTCTTGTCTCACACACACACACCTTGTGAGAGCCTTGGTCTTGTCTCACACACACACACCATGTGAGAGCCTTGGTCTTGTCTCACACACACACACACACACACCTTGTGAGAGCCTTGGTCTTGTCTCACACACACACACCTTGCGAGAGCCTTGGTCTTGTCTCACACACACACCCCTTGTGAGAGCCTTGGTCTTGTCTCACACATATACACCTTGTGAGAGCCTTGGTCTTGTCTCACACACCTTGTAAGAGCCTTGGTCTTGTCTCACATACACACACACCTTGTCAGAGCCTTGGTCTAGTCTCACACACACACACACCTTGTGAGAGCCTTGGTCTTGTCTCACACACACACACACCTTGTGAGAGCCTTGGTCTTGTCTCACACACACACATACCTTGTGAGAGCCTTGGTCTTGTCTCACACACACACACCTTGTGAGAGCCTTGGTCTTGTCTCACACACACACCCCTTGTGAGAGCCTTGGTCTTGTCTCACACATATACACCTTGTGAGAGCCTTGTTCTTGTCTCACACACCTTGCAAGAGCCTTGGTCTTGTCTCACATACACACACACCTTGTCAGAGCCTTGGTCTAGTCTCACACACACACACACCTTGTGAGAGCCTTGGTCTTGTCTCACACACACACACACCTTGTGAGAGCCTTGGTCTTCTCACGCACACACACACCTTGTGAGAGCCTTGGTCTTGTCTCACACACACACACCTTGTGAGAGCCTTGGTCTTGTCTCACACACACACACCTTGTGAGAGCCTTGGTCTTGTCTCACACACACACACCTTGTGAGAACCTTGGTCTTGTCTCACACACCTTGTAAGAGCCTTGGTCATGTCTCACACACACACACACACCTTGTGAGAGCCTTGGTGTTGTCTCACACACCATGTGAGAGCCTTGGTCTTATCTCACACACACCTTGTGAGAGGCTTGGTCTTATCTCACTCACAAACACACCTTGTGAGAGCCTTGGTCTTATCTCACACACACACACACACACACCTTGTGAGAGCCTTGGTCTTGACTCACACACCTTGTGAGAGCCTTGGTCTTGTCTCACACACCTTGTGAGAGCGTTGGTCTTGTCTCACACACACACCTTGTAAGAGCCTTGGTCTTGTCTCACACACCTTGTGAGAGCCTTTGTCTTGTCTCACACACACACACACCTTGTGAGAGCCTTGGTCTTGTCTCACACACACACACCTTGTGAGAGCCTTGGTCTTGTCTCACACACACACACACACACACCTTGCGAGAGCCTTGGTCTTGTCTCACACACACACACCTTGTGAGAGCCTTGGTCTTGTCTCACACACACACACACCTTGTG
>NW_027190312.1:0-44071 GCF_040958095.1 Procambarus clarkii | reverse complement strand
TGTATTGTGTTTGTGTAGTGTATGTGTAGTGTATGTGCAGTGTATGTGTGTAGTGTAGTGTACGTGAAGTGTATGTGTAGTGTACGTGTAGTGTACGTGTAGTGTATGTGTAGTGTACGTGTAGAGTACGTGTAGTGTACGTGTAGTGTATGTGTTGTGTATGTGTAGTGTATGTGTAGTGTATGTGTAGTGTATGTGTAGTTTAGTGTAGTGTATGTATACAGTGTAGTGTATGTGTTGTGTATGTGTTGTGTATGTGTAGTGTATGTGTAATATACGTGTAGTGTATGTGTAGTGTATGTGTATGTGTAGTGGATGTGTAGTGTATGTATAGTGTTTGTGTAGTGTATGTGTAGTGTATGTGCAGTGAATGTGAATGTGTACGTGTAGTGTATGTGTAGTGTACATGTAGTGTACGTGTAGTGTATGTGTAGTGTACGTGTAGTGTATGTGAATGTGTACGTGTAGTGTATGTGTAGTGTACGTGTAGTGTATATGTGTAGTGTATGTGTAGTGTACGTGTAGTGTATATGTGTAGTGTAGTGTATGTGTAGTGTATGTGTAGTGTATATGGAATGTTTGTGAAGTGTACGTGTAGAGTAAGCAGTGTATGTGTAGTGTATATGTGTTGTGTAGTGTATATGTAATGTGTGTGTAGTGTATGTGTAGTGTATGTGTAGTGTATGTGGAGTGTTTGTGTAGTGTACGTGTAGTGTATGTGTAGTGTATGTGTAGTGTATGTGTAGTGTATGTGTAGCGTACGTGTAGTGTATGTGTAGTGTATGTGTATGTGTAGTGTATGTGAAGTGTATGTGTATTGTACGTGGTGTAGTGTATGTGTATTTTATGTGTAGTGTATGTGTAGTGTGTGCAGTGTATGTGTGGTGTACGTGTATTCTATGTGTAGTGAATGTGTAGTGTATGTGAAGTGTACGTGTATTCTATGTGTAGTGAATGTGTAGTGTATGTGTAGTGTACGTGTAGTGTACGTGTAGTGTACGTGTAGTGTACGTGTAGTGTACGTGTAGTGTATGTGAAATGTATGTGTAGTGTATGTGAAATTTATGTGTAGTGTATGTGTGTAGTGTAGTGTATGTGTAGTGTAAGTGTAGTGTATGTGTAGTGCATGTGTAGTTTATGTGTAGTGTACGTGTAGTGTATGTGTGTAGTGTATGTGTAGTGTATGTGTAGTGTACGTGTATTGTATGTGTAGTGTACGTGTAGTGTATGTGTAGTGTATGGGTAGTGTATGTGTAGTATGTGTAGTGTATGTGTAGTGTATGTTTAGTGTATGTGTAGTGTATGTGTAGTATATGTGTAGTGTAAGTGTAGTGTATGTGTAGTGCATGTGTAGTTTATGTGTACTGTACGTGTAGTGTATGTGTGTAGTGTAGTGTATGTGTAGTGTATGTGTAGTGTTCGTGTATTGTGTGTGTAGTGTACGAGTACTGTGTGTGTAGTGTATGTGTAGTGTATGTGTGTAGTGTATGTGTGTAGTGTACGTGTAGGGTTTGTGGAGTGTACGTGTAGTGTATGTGTAGTGTATGTGTATGTGTAGTGTACGTGTAGTGTATGTGTAGTGTATGTATAGTGTATGTGTGTAGTGTAGTGTATGTGTAGTGTGTGTGTGTGGTGTAGTGTACGTGAAGTGTGTGTGTAGTGTACGTGTAGTGTACGTGTAGTGTATGTGTAGTGTATGTGTAGTGTATGGGAAGTGTATGTGTAGTGTACGTGTAGTGTATGTGTAGTGTATGTATAGTGTATGTGTAGTGTATGTGTGTAGTGTAGTGTATGTGTAGTGTATGTGTGTAGTGTACGTGTAGGGTATGTGTAGTGTACGTGTAGTGTATGTGTAGTGTACGTGTAGTGTATGTGTAGTATATGTATAGTGTATGTGTATTGTATGTTTGTTGTGTAGTGTATGTGTGTGGTGTAGTGTATACGAAGTGTATGTGTAGTGTACGTGTAGTGTACGTGTAGTGTACGTGTAGTGTATGTGAAGTGTATGTATAGTGTATGTGTAGTGTATGTATAGTGTATGTGTAGTGTATGTGTGTAGTATAGTGTATGTGTAGTGTATGTGTAGTGTATGTGTAGTGTACGTGTAGTGTATGTGTAGTGTACGTGTAGTGTATGTGTAGTGTATGTGTAGTGTATGTGTAGTGTATGTGTAGTGTATGTGTAGTGTGTGTAGTGTATGTGTAGTGTATGTGTTGTGTACGTGTAGTGTATGCGTTGTATATGTGTAGTATATGTGTAGTGTATGTGTAGTGTACGTGAAGTGTACGTGTAGTGTATGTGTAGTGTACGTGTAGTGTATGTGAATGTGTATGTGTAGTGTATGTGTAGTGTACGTGTAGTGTATATGTTTAGTGTAGTGTATGTGTAGTGTATGTGTAGTGTATGTGTAGTGTATGTGGAGTGTATGTGCAGTGAACGTGTAGTGTATGTGTACTGTATGTGTTGCGTACGTGTAGTGTACGTGTAGTGTATGTGTAGTGTATGTGTATGTGTAGTTTATGTGTAGTGTATGTGTAGGGAACGTGTAGTGTATGTGTAGTGGATGTGTAGTGTATGTGTAGTGTATGCAGTGTATGTGTGGTGTACGTGTATGTGTGGTGTACGTGTATTCTATGTGTAGTGAATGTGTAGTGTACGTGTAGTGTATGTGTAGTGTATGTGTATTGTATGTGTAGTGTACGGGAAGTGTACGTGTAGTGCATGTGTGTGTAGTGTAGTGTATGTGTAGTGTATGTGTAGTGTATATGTAGTGTACGTGTAGTGTATGTGTAGTATATGTGTAGTGTAAGTGTAGTGTATGTGTAGTGCATTTGTAGTTTTTGTGTAGTGTACGTGTAGTGTATGTGAGTAGTGTAGTGTATGTGTAGTGAATGTGTAGTGTACGTGTATTGTGTGTGTAGTGTTTGTGTAGTGTACGTGTAATGTGTGTGTAGTGTACGTGTAGTGTATGTGTAGTGTATGTGTAGTGTACGTGTAGTGTATGTGTAGTGTATGTATAGTGTATGTGTAGTGTATGTGTGTTGTGTAGTGTATGTGTAGTGTATGTGTGTGGTGTAGTGTACACAAAGTGTATGTGTAGTGTACGTGTAGTGTACGTGTAGTGTATGTGTAGTGTATGTGAAGTATATGTGTAGTGTATGTGTAGTGTACGTGTAGTGTATGTGTAGTGTATGTATAGTGTATGTGTAGTGTATGTGTGTAGCGTACTGTATGTGTAGTGTATGTGTAGTGTATGTGCAGTGTACGTGTAGTGTATGTGTAGTGTATGTGCAGTGTATGTGTAATGTATGTGTAGGGTACGTTTAGTGTATGTGTAGTGTATGTGTAGAGTACGTGTAGTGTATGTGTAGTGTATATGCAGTGTATGAGTAGTGTACATGTAGTGTATGTGTAGTGTATGTGTTGTGTACGTGTAGTACACAACATATACTACACTATACTACGTGTAGTGTAGTATATGTGTATGTGTGGTGTATGTGTAGTGTACGTGTAGTGTATGTGTAGTGTATGTGTAGTTTAGTGTAGTGTATGTGTAGTGTATGTCTTGTGTATGTGTAGTGTATGTGTAATGTACGTGTAGTGTATTTGTAGTGTATGTGTATGTGTAGTGGATGTGTAGTGTATGTGTAGTGTATGTATAGTGTTTGTGTAGTGTATGTTTAGTGTATGTGTAGTGTATGTTTGTAGTGTAGTGTACGTGAAGTGTATGTGTAGTGTACGTGTAGTGGATGTGTAGTGTATGTGTAGTGTATGTATAGTGTTTGTGTAGTGTATGTTTAGTGTATGTGTAGTGTATGTTTGTAGTGTAGTGTACGTGAAGTGTATGTGTAGTGTACGTGTAGTGTACATGTAGTGTATGTGTAGTGTACGTGTAGAGTACGTGTAGTGTACTTGTAGTGTATGTGTTGTGTATGTGTAGTGTATGTGTAGTATACGTGTAGTGTATGTGTAGTGTATGTGTACTGTATGTGTAATGTACGTGTAGTGTACGTGTAGTGCATGTGTAGTGTATGTGTAGTGTATGTGTAGTGTACGTGTAGTGTAGTGTAGTGTAGTGTATGTGTAGTGTATGTGTAGTGTACGTGTAGTGTATGTGTAGTGTATGTGTAGTGTACGTGTAGTGCACGTGTAGTGTATGTGTAGTGTACGTGTAGTGTATGTGAATGTGTACATGTAGTGTATGTGTAGTGTACGTGTAGTGTATATGTGTAGTGTAGTGTATGTGTAGTGTATGTGTAGTGTATATGGAATGTTTGTGTAGTGTACGTGTAGTGTAAGCAGTGTATGTGTAGTGTACGTGTAGTGTATATGTGTTGAGTAGTGTATATGTAGTGTGTGTGTAGTGTATGTGCAGTGTATGTGTAGTGTATGTGGAGTGTTTGTGTAGTGTACGTGTAGTGTATGTGTAGTGTATGTGTAGTGTATGTGTAGTGTATGTGTAGCGTACGTGTAGTGTACGTGTAGTGAATGTGTAGTGTATGTGTATGTGTAGTGTATGTGAAGAGTATGTGTAGTGTACGTGGTGTAGTGTATGTGTATTTTATGTGTAGTGTATGTGTATTTTATGTGTAGTGTATGTGTAGTGTGTGCAGTGTATGTGTGGTGTACGTGTATTCTATGTGTAGTGAATGTGTAGTGTATGTGAAGTGTACGTGTAGTGTATGTGTGTAGTGTAGTGTATGTGTAGTGTACGTGTAGTGTACGTGTAGTGTACGTGTAGTGTACGTGTAGTGTATGTGTAGTGTATGTGAAATGTATGTGTAGTGTATGTGAAATGTATGTGTAGTGTATGTGAAATGTATGTTTAGTGTATGTGTGTAGTGTAGTGTATGTGTAGTGTAAGTGTAGTGTATGTGTAGTGCATGTGTAGTTTATGTGTAGTGTACGTGTAGTGTATGTGTGTAGTGTATGTGTAGTGTATGTGTAGTGTACGTGTATTGTATGTGTAGTGTACGTGTAGTGTATGTGTAGTTTAGTGTAGTGTATGTATACAGTGTAGTGTATGTGTTGTGTATGTGTTGTGTATGTGTAGTGTATGTGTAATGTACGTGTAGTGTATGTGTAGTGTATGTGTATGTGTAGTGGATGTGTAGTGTATGTATTGTGTTTGTGTAGTGTATGTGTAGTGTATGTGCAGTGTATGTGTGTAGTGTAGTGTACGTGAAGTGTATGTGTAGTGTACGTGTAGTGTACGTGTAGTGTATGTGTAGTGTACGTGTAGAGTACGTGTAGTGTACGTGTAGTGTATGTGTTGTGTATGTGTAGTGTATGTGTAGTGTATGTGTAGTGTATGTGTAGTTTAGTGTAGTGTATGTATACAGTGTAGTGTATGTGTTGTGTATGTGTTGTGTATGTGTAGTGTATGTGTAATATACGTGTAGTGTATGTGTAGTGTATGTGTATATGTAGTGGATGTGTAGTGTATGTATAGTGTTTGTGTAGTGTATGTGTAGTGTATGTGCAGTGAATGTGAATGTGTACGTGTAGTGTATGTGTAGTGTACATGTAGTGTACGTGTAGTGTATGTGTAGTGTACGTGTAGTGTATGTGAATGTGTACGTGTAGTGTATGTGTAGTGTACGTGTAGTGTATATGTGTAGTGTAGTGTATGTGGAATGTTTGTGTAGTGTACATGTAGTGTAAGCAGTGTATGTGTAGTGTATGTGTAGTGTACGTGTAGTGTATTTGTGTAGTGTAGTGTATATGTAGTGCATGTGTAGTGTATGTGTAGTGTGTGTGCAGTGTATGTGGAGTGTTTGTGTAGTGTTTGTGTAGTGTACGTGTAGTGTATGTGTAGTGTATGTGTAGTGTATGTGTAGCGTACGTGTAGTGTACGTGTAGTGTATGTGAAGTGTATGTGTAGTGTACATGGTGTAGTGTATGTGTATTTTATGTGTAGTGTATGTGTAGTGTGTGCAGTGTATGTGTGGTGTACGTGTATTCTACGTGTAGTGAATGTGTAGTGTATGTGAAGTGTACGTGTAGTGTATGTGTAGTGTATGTGTAGTGTATGTGTAGTGTGTGTGTAGTGTACGTGTAGTGTACGTGTTGTGTATGTGTAGTGTGTGTGTAGTGTATGTGAAATGTATGTGTAGTGTATGTGAAATGTATGTGTAGTGTATGTGTGTAGTGTAGTATATGTGTAGTGTAAGTGTAGTGTATGTGTAGTGCATGTGTAGTTTATGTGTAGTGTACGTGTAGTGTATGTGTGTAGTGTAGTGTATGTGTAGTGTATGTGTAGTGTATGTGTAGTGTACGTGTATTGTATGTGTAGTGTACGTGTAGTGTACATGTAGTGTATGTGTAGTGTACGTGTAGAGTACGTGTAGTGTACGTGTAGTGTATGTGTTGTGTATGTGTAGTGTACGTGTAGTACACGTGTAGTGTATGTGTAGTGTATGTGTACTGTATGTGTAATGTACGTGTAGTTTACGTGTAGTGCATGTGTAGTGTATGTGTAGTGTATGTGTAGTGTACGTGTAGTGTAGTGTATGTGTAGTGTATGTGTAGTGTACATGTAGTGTATGTGTAGTGTATGTGTAGTGTACGTGTAGTGCACGTGTAGTGTATGTGTAGTGTACGTGTAGTGTATATGTGTAGTGTAGTGTATGTGTAGTGTATGTGTAGTGTATATGGAATGTTTGTGAAGTGTACGTGTAGAGTAAGCAGTGTATGTGTAGTGTATATGTGTTGTGTAGTGTATATGTAATGTGTGTGTAGTGTATGTGTAGTGTATGTGTAGTGTATGTGGAGTGTTTGTGTAGTGTACGTGTAGTGTATGTGTAGTGTATGTGTAGTGTATGTGTAGTGTATGTGTAGCGTACGTGTAGTGTATGTGTAGTGTATGTGTATGTGTAGTGTATGTGAAGTGTATGTGTATTGTACGTGGTGTAGTGTATGTGTATTTTATGTGTAGTGTATGTGTAGTGTGTGCAGTGTATGTGTGGTGTACGTGTATTCTATGTGTAGTGAATGTGTAGTGTATGTGAAGTGTACGTGTAGTGTATGTGTGTAGTGTAGTGTATGTGTAGTGTACGTGTAGTGTACGTGTAGTGTACGTGTAGTGTACGTGTAGTGTATGTGAAATGTATGTGTAGTGTATGTGAAATTTATGTGTAGTGTATGTGTGTAGTGTAGTGTATGTGTAGTGTAAGTGTAGTGTATGTGTAGTGCATGTGTAGTTTATGTGTAGTGTACGTGTAGTGTATGTGTGTAGTGTATGTGTAGTGTATGTGTAGTGTACGTGTATTGTATGTGTAGTGTACGTGTAGTGTATGTGTAGTGTATGGGTAGTGTATGTGTAGTATGTGTAGTGTATGTGTAGTGTATGTTTAGTGTATGTGTAGTGTATGTGTAGTATATGTGTAGTGTAAGTGTAGTGTATGTGTAGTGCATGTGTAGTTTATGTGTACTGTACGTGTAGTGTATGTGTGTAGTGTAGTGTATGTGTAGTGTATGTGTAGTGTTCGTGTATTGTGTGTGTAGTGTACGAGTACTGTGTGTGTAGTGTATGTGTAGTGTATGTGTGTAGTGTATGTGTGTAGTGTACGTGTAGGGTTTGTGTAGTGTACGTGTAGTGTATGTGTAGTGTATGTGTATGTGTAGTGTACGTGTAGTGTATGTGTAGTGTATGTATAGTGTATGTGTGTAGTGTAGTGTATGTGTAGTGTGTGTGTGTGGTGTAGTGTACGTGAAGTGTGTGTGTAGTGTACGTGTAGTGTACGTGTAGTGTATGTGTAGTGTATGTGTAGTGTATGGGAAGTGTATGTGTAGTGTACGTGTAGTGTATGTGTAGTGTATGTATAGTGTATGTGTAGTGTATGTGTGTAGTGTAGTGTATGTGTAGTGTATGTGTGTAGTGTACGTGTAGGGTATGTGTAGTGTACGTGTAGTGTATGTGTAGTGTACGTGTAGTGTATGTGTAGTATATGTATAGTGTATGTGTATTGTATGTTTGTTGTGTAGTGTATGTGTGTGGTGTAGTGTATACGAAGTGTATGTGTAGTGTACGTGTAGTGTACGTGTAGTGTACGTGTAGTGTATGTGAAGTGTATGTATAGTGTATGTGTAGTGTATGTATAGTGTATGTGTAGTGTATGTGTGTAGTATAGTGTATGTGTAGTGTATGTGTAGTGTATGTGTAGTGTACGTGTAGTGTATGTGTAGTGTACGTGTAGTGTATGTGTAGTGTATGTGTAGTGTATGTGTAGTGTATGTGTAGTGTATGTGTAGTGTGTGTAGTGTATGTGTAGTGTATGTGTTGTGTACGTGTAGTGTATGCGTTGTATATGTGTAGTATATGTGTAGTGTATGTGTAGTGTACGTGAAGTGTACGTGTAGTGTATGTGTAGTGTACGTGTAGTGTATGTGAATGTGTATGTGTAGTGTATGTGTAGTGTACGTGTAGTGTATATGTTTAGTGTAGTGTATGTGTAGTGTATGTGTAGTGTATGTGTAGTGTATGTGGAGTGTATGTGCAGTGAACGTGTAGTGTATGTGTACTGTATGTGTTGCGTACGTGTAGTGTACGTGTAGTGTATGTGTAGTGTATGTGTATGTGTAGTTTATGTGTAGTGTATGTGTAGGGAACGTGTAGTGTATGTGTAGTGGATGTGTAGTGTATGTGTAGTGTATGCAGTGTATGTGTGGTGTACGTGTATGTGTGGTGTACGTGTATTCTATGTGTAGTGAATGTGTAGTGTACGTGTAGTGTATGTGTAGTGTATGTGTATTGTATGTGTAGTGTACGGGAAGTGTACGTGTAGTGCATGTGTGTGTAGTGTAGTGTATGTGTAGTGTATGTGTAGTGTATATGTAGTGTACGTGTAGTGTATGTGTAGTATATGTGTAGTGTAAGTGTAGTGTATGTGTAGTGCATTTGTAGTTTTTGTGTAGTGTACGTGTAGTGTATGTGAGTAGTGTAGTGTATGTGTAGTGAATGTGTAGTGTACGTGTATTGTGTGTGTAGTGTATGTGTAGTGTACGTGTAATGTGTGTGTAGTGTACGTGTAGTGTATGTGTAGTGTATGTGTAGTGTACGTGTAGTGTATGTGTAGTGTATGTATAGTGTATGTGTAGTGTATGTGTGTTGTGTAGTGTATGTGTAGTGTATGTGTGTGGTGTAGTGTACACAAAGTGTATGTGTAGTGTACGTGTAGTGTACGTGTAGTGTATGTGTAGTGTATGTGAAGTATATGTGTAGTGTATGTGTAGTGTACGTGTAGTGTATGTGTAGTGTATGTATAGTGTATGTGTAGTGTATGTGTGTAGCGTACTGTATGTGTAGTGTATGTGTAGTGTATGTGCAGTGTACGTGTAGTGTATGTGTAGTGTATGTGCAGTGTATGTGTAATGTATGTGTAGGGTACGTTTAGTGTATGTGTAGTGTATGTGTAGAGTACGTGTAGTGTATGTGTAGTGTATATGCAGTGTATGAGTAGTGTACATGTAGTGTATGTGTAGTGTATGTGTTGTGTACGTGTAGTACACAACATATACTACACTATACTACGTGTAGTGTAGTATATGTGTATGTGTGGTGTATGTGTAGTGTACGTGTAGTGTATGTGTAGTGTATGTGTAGTTTAGTGTAGTGTATGTGTAGTGTATGTGTTGTGTATGTGTAGTGTATGTGTAATGTACGTGTAGTGTATGTGTAGTGTATGTGTATGTGTAGTGGATGTGTAGTGTATGTGTAGTGTATGTATAGTGTTTGTGTAGTGTATGTTTAGTGTATGTGTAGTGTATGTTTGTAGTGTAGTGTACGTGAAGTGTATGTGTAGTGTACGTGTAGTGGATGTGTAGTGTATGTGTAGTGTATGTATAGTGTTTGTGTAGTGTATGTTTAGTGTATGTGTAGTGTATGTTTGTAGTGTAGTGTACGTGAAGTGTATGTGTAGTGTACGTGTAGTGTACATGTAGTGTATGTGTAGTGTACGTGTAGAGTACGTGTAGTGTACTTGTAGTGTATGTGTTGTGTATGTGTAGTGTATGTGTAGTATACGTGTAGTGTATGTGTAGTGTATGTGTACTGTATGTGTAATGTACGTGTAGTGTACGTGTAGTGCATGTGTAGTGTATGTGTAGTGTATGTGTAGTGTACGTGTAGTGTAGTGTAGTGTAGTGTATGTGTAGTGTATGTGTAGTGTACGTGTAGTGTATGTGTAGTGTATGTGTAGTGTACGTGTAGTGCACGTGTAGTGTATGTGTAGTGTACGTGTAGTGTATGTGAATGTGTACATGTAGTGTATGTGTAGTGTACGTGTAGTGTATATGTGTAGTGTAGTGTATGTGTAGTGTATGTGTAGTGTATATGGAATGTTTGTGTAGTGTACGTGTAGTGTAAGCAGTGTATGTGTAGTGTACGTGTAGTGTATATGTGTTGAGTAGTGTATATGTAGTGTGTGTGTAGTGTATGTGCAGTGTATGTGTAGTGTATGTGGAGTGTTTGTGTAGTGTACGTGTAGTGTATGTGTAGTGTATGTGTAGTGTATGTGTAGTGTATGTGTAGCGTACGTGTAGTGTACGTGTAGTGAATGTGTAGTGTATGTGTATGTGTAGTGTATGTGAAGAGTATGTGTAGTGTACGTGGTGTAGTGTATGTGTATTTTATGTGTAGTGTATGTGTATTTTATGTGTAGTGTATGTGTAGTGTGTGCAGTGTATGTGTGGTGTACGTGTATTCTATGTGTAGTGAATGTGTAGTGTATGTGAAGTGTACGTGTAGTGTATGTGTGTAGTGTAGTGTACGTGTAGTGTACGTGTAGTGTACGTGTAGTGTACGTGTAGTGTATGTGTAGTGTATGTGAAATGTATGTGTAGTGTATGTGAAATGTATGTGTAGTGTATGTGAAATGTATGTTTAGTGTATGTGTGTAGTGTAGTGTATGTGTAGTGTAAGTGTAGTGTATGTGTAGTGCATGTGTAGTTTATGTGTAGTGTACGTGTAGTGTATGTGTGTAGTGTATGTGTAGTGTATGTGTAGTGTACGTGTATTGTATGTGTAGTGTACGTGTAGTGTATGTGTAGTTTAGTGTAGTGTATGTATACAGTGTAGTGTATGTGTTGTGTATGTGTTGTGTATGTGTAGTGTTTGTGTAATGTACGTGTAGTGTATGTGTAGTGTATGTGTATGTGTAGTGGATGTGTAGTGTATGTATTGTGTTTGTGTAGTGTATGTGTAGTGTATGTGCAGTGTATGTGTGTAGTGTAGTGTACGTGAAGTGTATGTGTAGTGTACGTGTAGTGTACGTGTAGTGTATGTGTAGTGTACGTGTAGAGTACGTGTAGTGTACGTGTAGTGTATGTGTTGTGTATGTGTAGTGTATGTGTAGTGTATGTGTAGTGTATGTGTAGTTTAGTGTAGTGTATGTATACAGTGTAGTGTATGTGTTGTGTATGTGTTGTGTATGTGTAGTGTATGTGTAATATACGTGTAGTGTATGTGTAGTGTATGTGTATGTGTAGTGGATGTGTAGTGTATGTATAGTGTTTGTGTAGTGTATGTGTAGTGTATGTGCAGTGAATGTGAATGTGTACGTGTAGTGTATGTGTAGTGTACATGTAGTGTACGTGTAGTGTATGTGTAGTGTACGTGTAGTGTATGTGAATGTGTACGTGTAGTGTATGTGTAGTGTACGTGTAGTGTATATGTGTAGTGTAGTGTATGTGGAATGTTTGTGTAGTGTACATGTAGTGTAAGCAGTGTATGTGTAGTGTATGTGTAGTGTACGTGTAGTGTATTTGTGTAGTGTAGTGTATATGTAGTGCATGTGTAGTGTATGTGTAGTGTGTGTGCAGTGTATGTGGAGTGTTTGTGTAGTGTTTGTGTAGTGTACGTGTAGTGTATGTGTAGTGTATGTGTAGTGTATGTGTAGCGTACGTGTAGTGTACGTGTAGTGTATGTGAAGTGTATGTGTAGTGTACATGGTGTAGTGTATGTGTATTTTATGTGTAGTGTATGTGTAGTGTGTGCAGTGTATGTGTGGTGTACGTGTATTCTACGTGTAGTGAATGTGTAGTGTATGTGAAGTGTACGTGTAGTGTATGTGTAGTGTATGTGTAGTGTATGTGTAGTGTGTGTGTAGTGTACGTGTAGTGTACGTGTTGTGTATGTGTAGTGTGTGTGTAGTGTATGTGAAATGTATGTGTAGTGTATGTGAAATGTATGTGTAGTGTATGTGTGTAGTGTAGTATATGTGTAGTGTAAGTGTAGTGTATGTGTAGTGCATGTGTAGTTTATGTGTAGTGTACGTGTAGTGTATGTGTGTAGTGTAGTGTATGTGTAGTGTATGTGTAGTGTATGTGTAGTGTACGTGTATTGTATGTGTAGTGCACGTGTAGTGTATGTGTAGTGTATGGGTAGTGTATGTGTAGTGTGTGTAGTGTATGTGTAGTGTATGTTTAGTGTATGTGTAGTGTATGTGTAGTATATGTGTAGTGTATGTGTAGTGTTTTTGTAGTGTATGTGTAGTGTATGTGTAGTGTACGTGTAGTGTATGTGAATGTGTATGTGTAGTGTATCTGTAGTGTATGTGTAGTGTACGTGTAGTGTATGTGTAGTGTACGTGTAGTGTATGTGTAGTGTATGTGTAGTGTACGTGTAGTGTATGTGTAGTGTACGTGTAGTGTATGTGAATGTGTAAGTGTAGTGTATGTGTAGTGTACGTGTAGTGTATATGTGTAGTGTAGTGTATGTGTAGTGTATGTGGAATGTTTGTGTAGTGTACGTGTAGTGTATGTGCAGTGTATGTGTAGTGTATGTGTAGTGTACGTGTAGTGTAGTGTATATGTAGTGTATGTTTAGTGTATGTGTTGTGTATGTGTAGTGTATGTGGAGTGTTTGTGTATTGTACGTGTAGTGTATGTGTAGTGTATGTGTAGTGTATGTGTAGCATACGTGTAGTGTCCGTGTAGTGTATGTGTAGTGTATGTGTATATGTAGTGTATGTGTAGTGTATGTGTAGTGTATGTGTATGTGTAGTGTACGTGTATCTTGAGGTTATCTTGAGATGATTTCGGGGCTTTAGTGTCCCCGCGGCCCGGTCCTCGACCAGGCCTCCACCCCCAGGAAGCAGCCCGTGACAGCTGACTAACTCCCAGGTACCTATTTACTGCTAGGTAACAGGGGCATTCAGGGTGAAAGAAACTTTGCCCATTTGTTTCTGCCTCGTGCGGGAATCGAACCCGCGCCACAGAATTACGAGTCCTGCGCGCTATCCACAAGGCTACGAGGCCCCTAAAGGTGTAGACACATACACTACACCCCCCCGAGGTGTAGTGTATGTGTAGTGTATGTGTATGTGTAGTGTACGTGTAGTGTATGTGTAGTGTATGTATAGTGTATGTGTAGTGTATGTGTGTTGTGTAGTGTATGTGTAGTGTATGTGTGTGGTGTAGTGTACACGAAGTGTATGTGTAGTGTACGTGTAGTGTAAGTGTAGTGTATGTGTAGTGTATGTGAAGTGTATGTGTAGTGCATGTGTAGTGTACGTGTAGTGTATGTGTAGTGCATGTATAGTGTATGTGTAGTGTATGTGTGTAGCGTACTGTATGTGTAGTGTATGTGTAGTGTATGTGCAGTGTACGTGTAGTGTATGTGTAGTGTATGTGCAGTGTATGTGTAATGTATGTGTAGGGTACGTTTAGTGTATGTGTAGTGTATGTGTAGAGTACGTGTAGTGTATGTGTAGTGTATGTGCAGTGTATGAGTAGTGTACATGTAGTGTATGTGTAGTGTATGTGTTGTGTACGTGTAGTGTACGTGTAGTATGTGTGTATGTGTGGTGTATGTGTAGTGTACGTGTAGTGTATGTGTAGTGTATGTGTAGTTTAGTGAAGTGTATGTGTAGTGTATGTGTAGTGTATGTGTAGTGTATGTATAGTGTTTGTGTAGTGTATGTGTAGTGTATATGTAGTGTATGTTTGTAGTGTAGTGTACGTGAAGTGTATGTGTAGTGTACGTGTAGTGTACATGTAGTGTATGTGTAGTGTACGTGTAGAGTACGTGTAGTGTACTTGTAGTGTATGTGTTGTGTATGTGTAGTGTATGTGTAGTACACGTGTAGTGTAGTGTAGTGTATGTGTAGTGTATGTGTAGTGTACGTGTAGTGTATGTGTAGTGTATGTGTAGTGTACGTGTAGTGCACGTATAGTGTATGTGTAGTGTACGTGTAGTGTATGTGAATGTGTACGTGTAGTGTATGTGTAGTGTACGTGTAGTGTATATGTGTAGTGTAGTGTATGTGTAGTGTATGTGTAGTGTATATGGAATGTTTGTGTAGTGTACGTGTAGTGTAAGCAGTGTATGTGTAGTGTACGTGTAGTGTATATGTGTTGTGTAGTGTATATGTAGTGTGTGTGTAGTGTATGTGCAGTGTATGTGTAGTGTATGTGGAGTGTTTGTGTAGTGTATGTGTAGTGTATGTGTAGTGTATGTGTAGTGTATGTGTAGCGTACGTGTAGTGTACGTGTAGTGTATGTGTAGTGTATGTGTATGTGTAGTGTATGTGAAGTGTATGTGTAGTGTACGTGGTGTAGTGTATGTGTATTTTATGTGTAGTGTATGTGTAGTGTGTGCAGTGTATGTGTGGTGTACATGTATTCTATGTGTAGTGAATGTGTAGTGTATGTGAAGTGTACGTGTAATGTATTGGTGTAGTGTAGTGTATGTGTAGTGTACGTGTAGTGTACGTGTAGTGTACGTGTAGTGTACGTGTAGTGTATGTGTAGTGTATGTGAAATGTATGTGTAGTGTATGTGAAATGTATGTGTAGTGTATGTGAAATGTATGTGTAGTGTATGTGTGTAGTGTAGTGTATGTGTAGTGTAAGTGTAGTGTATGTGTAGTGCATGTGTAGTTTATGTGTAGTGTACGTGTAGTGTATGTGTGTAGTGTATGTGTAGTGTATGTGTAGTGTACGTGTATTGTATGTGTAGTGTACGTGTAGTGTATGTGTAGTGTATGGGTAGTGTATGTGTAGTATGTGTAGTGTATGTGTAGTGTATGTTTAGTGTATGTGTAGTGTATGTGTAGTATATGTGTAGTGTAAGTGTAGTGTATGTGTAGTGCATGTGTAGTTTATGTGTAGTGTACGTGTAGTGTATGTGTGTAGTGTAGTGTATGTGTAGTGTACGTGTATTGTGTGTGTAGTGTACGTGTACTGTGTGTGTAGTGTATGTGTAGTGTATGTGTGTAGTGTATGTGTGTAGTGTACGTGTAGGGTTTGTGTAGTGTACGTGTAGTGTATGTGTAGTGTATGTGTATGTGTAGTGTACGTGTAGTGTATGTGTAGTGTATGTATAGTGTATGTGTAGTGTATGTGTGTAGTGTAGTGTATGTGTAGTGTATGTGTGTTATGTAGTGTAAGTGAAGTGTATGTGTAGTGTACGTGTAGTGTACGTGTAGTGTATGTGTAGTGTATGTGTAGTGTATGGGAAGTGTATGTGTAGTGTACGTGTAGTGTATGTGTAGTGTATGTATAGTGTATGTGTAGTGTATGTGTGTAGTGTAGTGTAAGTGTAGTGTATGTGTGTGGTGTAGTGTAAGTGAAGTGTATGTGTAGTGTACGTGTAGTGTACGTGTAGTGTATGTGTAGTGTATGTGTAGTGTATGTGTAGTGTACGTGTAGTGTATGTGTAGTATATGTGTAGTATATATGTAGTGTATGTGCTGTGTTCGTGTAGTGTATGTGTAGTTTATGTGCAGTGTACGTGTAGTGTATGTGTAGTGTATGTGCAGTGTATGTGTAGTGTACGTGTAGTGTAGTGTATATGTAGTGTATGTTTAGTGTATGTGTTGTGTATGTGTAGTGTATGTGGAGTGTTTGTGTATTGTACGTGTAGTGTATGTGTAGTGTATGTGTAGTGTATGTGTAGCATATGTGTAGTGTACGTGTAGTGTATGTGTAGTGTATGTGTATGTGTAGTGTATGTGTAGTGTATGTGTAGTGTACGTGTAGTGTATGTGTAGTGTATGTGTAGTGTATGTGTAGTGTACGTGTAGTGTATGTGTATGTGTAGTGTATGTGTAGTGTATGTGTGTGATGTAGTGTACGTGAAGTGTATGTGTAGTGTACGTGTAGTGTACGTGTAGTGTACGTGTAGTGTACGTGTAGTGTATGTGTAGTGTATGTATAGTGTATGTGTAGTATATGTGTGTAGTGTAGTGTATATGTAGTGTATGTGTGTGGTGTAGTGTACGTGAAGTGTATATGTAGTGTACGTGTAGTGTACGTGTAGTGTATGTGTAGTGTATGTGTAGTGTATGTGTAGTGTATGTGTAGTGTATGTGTACTGTATGTATAGTGTATGTGTAGTGTATGTGTGTAGTGTAGTGTATGTGTACTGTATGTATAGTGTATGTGTAGTGTATGTGTGTAGTGTAGTGTATGTGTAGTGTATGTGTGTGGTGTAGTGTACGTGAAGTGTATGTGTAGTGTACGTGTAGTGTACGTGTAGTGTATGTGTAGTGTATGTGTAGTGTATGTGTAGTGTACGTGTAGTGTATGTGTAATGTGTAATGTTTGTGTATTATATGTGAAGTGTACGTGCAGTGTATGTTTGTAGTGTAGTGTATGTGTAGTGTGTGTAGTGTATGTGTAGTGTATGTGTAGTGTACGTGTATTATATGTGTAGTATATGTGTATTGTATGTGTAGTGTATGTGTAGTGTATGTGTAGTGTGTGTAGTGTATGTGTAGTGTATGTGTAGTGTACGTGTAGTATATGTGTAGTATATGTTTAGTGTATGTGTAGTGTTTGTGTAGTGTGTGTGTAGTGTATGTGTAGTGTACGTGTAGTGTACGTGTAGTGTATGTGTAGTGTACGTGTAGTGTATGTGAATGTGTATGTGTAGTGTATGTGTAGTGTACGTGTAGTGTATATGTTTAGTGTAGTGTATGTGTAGTGGATGTGTAGTGTATGTGGAGTGTTTGTGCAGTGAACGTGTAGTGTATGTGTAGTGTATGTGTTGCGAACGTGTAGTGTACGTGTAGTGTATGTGTAGTTTATGTGTAGTGTATGTGTAGTGTACGTGTAGTGTATGTGTAGTGTATGTGTAGTGTATTCTATGTGTAGTGAATGTGTAGTGTACGTGTAGTGTATGTGTAGTGTATGTGTAGTGTATGTGAAGTGTACGTGTTGTGTATGTGTCTAGTGTAGTGTATGTGTAGTGTATGTGAAGTGTACGTGTTGTGTATGTGTAGTGTATGTGTAGAGTATATGTAGTGTACGTGTAGTGTATGTGTAGTATATGTGTAGTGTAAGTGTAATGTATGTGTAGTGCATGTGTAGTTTATGTGTAGTGTACGTGTAGTGTATATGTGTAGTGTTGTGTATGTGTAGATTATGTGTAGTGTTGTGTATGTGTAGATTATGTGTAGTGTACGTGTATTGTGTGTGTAGTGTATATGTAGTGTACGTGTATTGTGTGTGTAGTGTATGTGTCGTGTATGTGTAGTGTATGTGTAGTGTTTGTGTAGTGTGTGTGTAGTGTAAGTGTAGTGTACGTGTAGTGTATGTGTAGTGTACGTGTAATGTATGTGAATGTGTATGTGTAGTGTATGTGTAGTGTACGTGTAGTGTAGTGTATGTGTAGTGGATGTGTAGTGTATGTGTAGTGTATGTGGAGTGTTTGTGCAGTGAACGTGTAATGTATGTGTAGTGTGTGCAGTGTATGTGTGGTGTACGTGTATTCTATGTGTAGTGAATGTGTAGTGTACTTGTAGTGTACGTGTAGTGTACGTGTAGTGTATGTGTAGTGTATGTGTAGTGTATGTGTAGTGTATGTGTAGTGTACGTGTAGTGTATGTGTAGTGTATGTGTAGTGTATGTGTAGTGTCCGTGTAGTGTATGTGTAGTGTATGTGTAATGTATGTGTATTATATGTGAAGTGTACGTGCAGTGTATGTTTGTAGTGTAGTGTATGTGTAGTGTACGTGTAGTGTATGTGTAGTGTATGTGTAGTGTATATGTAGTGTATGTCTAGTATATGTGTAGTATATGTGTATTTTATGTGTAGTGTATGTGTAGTGTGTGTAGTGTATGTGTAGTGTATGTGTAGTGTATATGTAGTGTATGTCTAGTATATGTGTAGTATATGTGTATTTTATGTGTAGTGTATGTGTAGTGTGTGTAATGTACGTGTAGTGTATGTGTAGTATATGTGTAGTATATGTGTAGTGTATGTGTAGTGTTTGTGTAGTGTGTGTGTAGTGTATGTGTAGTGTACGTGTAGTGTACGTGTCGTGTATGTGTAGTGTACGTGTAGTGCATGTGAATGTGTATGTGTAGTGTATGTGTAGTGTACGTGTAGTGTATATGTTTAGTGTAGTGTATGTGTAGTGTATGAGTAGTGTATGTGGAGTGTTTGTGCAGTGAACGTGTAGTGTATGTGTAGTGTATGTGTAGTGTATGTGTTGCGAACGTGTAGTGTACGTGTAGTGTATGTGTAGTGTATGTGTATGTGTAGTTTATGTGTAGTGTTTGTGTAGTGTACGTGTAGTGTATGTGTAGTGTATGTGTAGTGTATGTGTAGTGTGTGCAGTGTATGTGTGGTGTACGTGTATGTGTGGTGTACGTGTATTCTATGTGTAGTGAATGTGTAGTGTACGTGTAGTGTATGTGTAGTGTATGTGTAGTGTATGTGTAGTGTATGTGAAGTGTACGTGTTGTGTATGTGTGTAGTGTAGTGTATGTGTAGTGTATGTGTAGAGTATATGTAGTGTACGTGTAGTGTATGTGTAGTATATGTGTAGTTTATGTGTAGTGTACGTGTAGTGTATATATGTAGTGTAGTGTATGTGTAGATTATGTGTAGTGTACGTGTATTGTGTGTGTAGTGTATATGTAGTGTACGTGTATTGTGTGTGTAGTGTATGTGTAGTGTATGTGTAGTGTATGTGTAGTGTTTGTGTAGTGTGTGTGTAGTGTATGTGTAGTGTGTGTGTAGTGTACGTGTAGTGTACGTGTAGTGTATGTGTAGTGTACGTGTAATGTATGTGAATGTGTATGTGTAGTGTATGTGTAGTGTACGTGTAGTGTAGTGTATGTGTAGTGGATGTGTAGTGTATGTGTAGTGTATGTGGAGTGTTTGTGCAGTGAGCGTGTAATGTATGTGTAGTGTGTGCAGTGTATGTGTGGTGTACGTGTATTCTATGTGTACTGAATGTGTAGTGTACTTGTAGTGTACTTGTAGTGTACGTGTAGTGTATGTGTAGTTTAGTGTAGTGTATGTATGCAGTGTAGTGTATGTATAGTGTATGTGTTGTGTATGTGTTGTGTATGTGTAGTGTACGTGTAGTGTATGTGTAGTGTATGTGTATGTGTAGTGTATGTGTATGTGTAGTGTATGTGTAGTGTATGTATAGTGTTTGTGTAGTGTATGTGTAGTGTATGTATAGTGTTTGTGTAGTGTATGTGTAGTGTATGTGTAGTGTAGTGTACGTGAAGTGAATGTGTAGTGTACGTGTAGTGTACGTGTAGTGTACGTGTAGGGTATGTGTAGTGTATGTGTAGCGTATGTGTAATGTATGTGTAGTACACGTGTAGTGTATGTGTAGTGAACGTGTAGTGTATATGTGTAGTGTATGTGTAGTGTACGTGTAGTGTATCTGTAGTGTATGTGTGTAGTGTATGTGTAGTGTATGTGTAGTGTATGTGTATTGTATGTGTAGTCTATGTGTAGTGTATGTGTGGAGTAAGTGTAGTGCATGTGTAGTGTATGTGGGGTGTATGTGTAGTGTATGTGTAGTATACGTGTAGTGTACGTGTAGTGTATGTGTAGTGTATGTGTAGTGTATGTGTAGTGTACGTGTAGTGCATGTGTGTAGTGTAGTGTATGTGTAGTGTACGTGTAGTGCATGTGTGTAGTGTAGTGTATGTGTAGTGTACGTGTAGTGCATGTGTGTAGTGTAGTGTATGTGTAGTGTATGTGTAGTGTATGTGTAGTGTACGTGTAGTGTATATGTGTAGTGTATGTGTAGTGTACGTGTAGTATATGTGTAGTGTATGTGTGTAGTGTATGTGTAGTTTATGTGTAGTGTATGTGTATTGTATGTGTAGTCTATGAGTAGTGTACGTGTGGAGTACGTGTAGTGCATGTGTAGTGTATGTGTAGTGTATGTGTAGTGTATGTGTAGTGTACGTGTAGTGTACGTGTAGTGTATGTGTAGTGTATGTGTAGTGTATGTGTAGTTTATGTGTAGTGTACGTGTAGTGTATGTGTGTAGTGTAGTGTATGTGTAGTGTACGTGTATTGTGTGTGTAGTGTATGTGTAGTGTACGTGTATTGTGTGTGTAGTGTATGTGTAGTGTATGTGTAGTGTATGTGTAGTGTATGTGTAGTGCATATGTAGTGCATGTGTAGTGTATGTGTAGTGTATGTGTGTAGTGTATGTGTGTAGTGTACGTGTAGGGTATGTGTAGTGTACGTGTAGTGTAGTGTATGTGTAGTGTATGTGTGTGGTGTAGTGTACGTGAAGTGTATGTGTAGTGTACGTGTAGTGTACGTGTAGTGTATGTATAGTGTATGTGTAGTGTATGTGTAGTGTATGTGTAGTGTACGTGTAGTGTATGTGTAGTGTATGTATAGTGTATGTGTAGTGTATGTGTGTAGTGTAGAGTATGTGTAGTGTATGTGTAGTGTATGTGTGTGGTGTAGTGTAAGTGAAGTGTATGTGTAGTGTACGTGTAGTGTACGTGTAGTGTATGTGTAGTGTATGTGTAGTGTATGTGTAGTGGACGTGTAGTGTATGTGTAGTATATGTGTAGTATATGTGTAGTGTATGTGTTGTATTCGTGTAGTGTATGTGTAGTGTATGTGCAGTGTACGTGTAGTGTATGTGTAGTGTATGTGCAGTGTATGTGTAACGTATGTGTAGGGTACGTTTAGTGTATGTCTAGTGTATGTGTAGAGTACGTGTAGTGTATATGTAGTGTATGTGCAGTGTATGAGTAGTGAACATGTAGTGTATGTGTAGTGTATGTGTTATGTACGTGTAGTGTACGTGTAGTGTATGTGTATGTGTAGTGTATGTGTAGTGTACGTGTAGTGTATGCGTAGTGTATGTGTAGTTTAGTGTAGTGTATGTATACAGTGTAGTGTATGTGATGTGTATGTGTTGTGTATGTGTAGTGTATGTGTAATGTACGTGTAGTGTATGTGTAGTGTATGTGTGTGTGTAGTGGATGTGTAGTGTATGTATAGTGTTTGTGTAGTGTATGTGTAGTGTATGTGCAGTGTATGTGTGTAGTGTAGTGTACGTGAAGTGTATGTGTAGTGTACGTGTAGTGTACGTGTAGTGTATGTGTAGTGTACGTGTAGAGACCGTATAGTGTACGTGTAGTGTATGTGTTGTGTATGTGTAGTGTATGTGTAGTACACGTGTAGTGTATGTGTAGTGTATGTGTAGTGTATGTGTAGTGTACGTGTAGTGTACGTGTAGTGCATGTGTAGTGTATGTGTAGTGTATGTATAGTGTATGTGTAGTGTACGTGTAGTGTATGTGTAGTGTATGTGTAGTGTATGTGTAGTGTACGTGTAGTGCACGTGTAGTGTATGTGTAGTGTACGTGTATTGTATGTGAATGTGTACGTGTAGTGTATGTGTGGTGTACGTGTAGTGTATATGTGTAGTGTAGTGTATATGTGTAGTGTAGTGTATGTGTAGTGTATTTGGAATGTTTGTGTAGTGTACGTGTAGTGTAAGCAGTGTATGTGTAGTGTATGTGTAGTGTACGTGTAGTGTATATGTGTAGTGTAGTGTATATGTGTAGTGTAGTGTATATGTAGTGTATGTGTAGTGTATGTGTAGTGTATGTGTAGTGTATGTGAAGTGTTTGTGTAGTGTTTGTGTAGTGTACGTGTAGTGTATGTGTAGTGTATGTGTAGTGTATGTGTCGTGTATGTGTAGCGTACGTGTAGTGTACGTGTAGTGTATGTGTAGTGTATGTGTATGTGTAGTGTATGTGAAGTGTATGTGTAGTGTACGTGGTGTAGTGTATGTGTATTTTATGTGTAGTGTATGTGTAGTGTGTGCAGTGTATGTGTGGTGTACGTGTATTCTATGTGTAGTGAATGTGTAGTGTATGTGAAGTGTACGTGTAGTGAATGTGTAGTGTATGTGTAGTGTATGTGTAGTGTACGTGTAGTGTACGTGTAGTGTATGTGTAGTGTGTGTGTAGTGTATGGGAAATGTATGTGTAGTGTATGTGAAATGTATGTGTAGTGTATGTGTGTAGTGTAGTGTATGTGTAGTGTTAGTGTAGTGTATGTGTAGTGCATGTGTAGTTTATGTGTAGTGTACGTGTAGTGTATGTGTGTAGTGTAGTGTATTTGTAGTGTATGTGTAGTGTACGTGTATTGTATGTGTAGTGTATGGGTAGTGTATGTGTAGTGTGTGTATTGTATGTGTAGTGTATGTTTAGTGTATGTGTAGTGTATGTGTAGTATATGTATAGTGTATGTGTAGTGTTTGTGTAATGTATGTGTAGTGTATGTGTAGTGTATGTGTAGTGTACGTCTAGTGTATGTGAATGTGTATGTGTAGTGTATCTGTAGTGTATGTGTAGTGTACGTGTAGTGTATGTGTAGTGTACGTGTAGGGTACGTGTAGTGTATGTGTAGTGTATGTGTAGTGTACGTGTAGTGTACGTGTAGTGTACGTGTAGTGTATATGTAGTGTATGTGTAGTGTATATGTAGTGTACGTGTAGTGTATGTGTAGTGTACGTGTAGTGTATGTGAATGTGTAAGTGTAGTGTATGTGTAGTGTACGTGTAGTGTATATGTGTAGTGTAGTGTATGTGTAGTGTATGTGGAATGTTTGTGTAGTGTACGTGTAGTGTATGTGCAGTGTATGTGTAGTTTATGTGTAGTGTACGTGTAGTGTATATGTGTAGTGTAGTGTATATGTAGTGTATGTGGAGTGTTTGTGTAGTGTACGTGTAGTGTATGTGTAGTGTATGTGTATTGTATGTGTAGTGTATGTGTAGTGTATGTGTAGTGTGTGCAGTGTATGTGTGGTGTACGTGTATTCTATGTGTAGTGAATGTGTAGTGTACTTGAAGTGTACGTGTAGTGTACGTGTAGTGTATGTGTATGTGTAGTGTATGTGTATTGTACGTGTAGTGTATGTGTAGTGTATGTGTAGTTTTGTGTAGTGAATGTAAGCAGTGTAGTGAATGTAAGCAGTGTAGTGTATGTGTTGTGTATGTGTAGTGTATGTGTAGTGTACGTGTAGTGTATGTGTAGTGTATGTGTATGTGTAGTGTATGTGTAGTGTATGTATAGTGTTTGTGTAGTGTATGTGTAGTGTATGTGTAGTGTATGTATAGTGTTTGTGTTGTCTATGTGTAGTGTATGTGTAGTGTATGTGTGTAGTGTAGTGTACGTGAAGTGTATGTATAGTGTACGTGTAGTGTACGTGTAGTGTATGTGTAGTGTACGTGTAGTGTACGTGTAGGGTACTTGTAGTGTATGTGTGGTGTATGTGTAATGTATGTGTAATACACGTGTAGTGTATGTGTAGTGAACGTGTAGTGTATATGTGTAGTGTATCTGTAGTGTATGTGTGTAGTGTATGTGTAGTGTATGTGTATTGTATGTTTAGTCTATGTGTAGTGTACGTGTGGAGTACGTGTAGTGCATGTGTAGTGTATGTGTAGTGTACGTGTAGTGTACGTGTAGTATAAGTGATGTGCATGTGTAGTGTATGTGTAGTGTATGTATAGTGTTTGTGTAGTAAATGTGTAGTGTATGTGTAGTGCATGTGTAGTGTAGTGTACGTGAAGTGTATATGTAGTGTACGTGTAGTGTACGTGTAGTGTACGTGTAGTGTATGTGTAGTGTATGTGTAGTACACGTGTAGTGTATGTGTAGTGAACGCGTAGTGTATATGTGTAGTGTATGTGTAGTGTATGTGTAGTGTACGTGTAGTGTATCTGTAGTGTATGTGTGTAGTGTATGTGTAGTGTATGTGTAGTGTATGTGTATTGTATGTGTAGTCTATGTGAAGTGTACCTGTAGAGTACGTGTAGTGCATGTGTAGTGTATGTTTAGTGTGCGTGTAGTGTATGTGTAGTGTATGTGTAGTGTATGTGTAGTGTATGTGTAGCGCACGTGTAGTGTATATGTAGTGTACGTGTAGTGTATATGTGTAGTGTATGTGTAGTGTATGTGTAGTGTACATCTAGTGTATGTGTAGTGTATGTGTGTAGTGTATGCGTAGTGTATGTGTAGTGTATGTGTATTGTATGTGTAGTCTATGTGTAGTGTACGTGCAGTGTACGTGTAGTGCATGTGTAGTGTATGTGTAGTGTATGTTTAGTGTACGTGTAGTGTATGTGTAGTGTATGTGTACTGTATGTGTAGTGTATGTGTTGTGTATGTGCAGTGTACGTGTAGTGTATGTGTAGTGTATGTGTAGTGTATGTGTATTGTATGTGAAGTGTACGTGTAGTGTATGTTTGTAGTATAGTGTATGTGTAGTGTATGTGTAGTGTACGTGTAGTGTATGTGTAGTGTATGTGTAGTGTATGTGTAGTGTATGTGTACTATATGTGTAGTGTATGTGTAGTGTATGTGTAGTGTATGTGTAGCGTGTGTAGTGTATGTGTAGTGTATGTGTTGTGTACGTGTAGTGTATGTGTAGTATATGTGTAGTATATGTGTAGTGTATGTGTAGTGTTTGTGTAGTGTGTGTGTAGTGTATGTGTATTGTACGTGACGTGTACGTGTAGTGTATGTGTAGTGTATATGTGTAGTGTAGTGTATGTGTAGTGTATGTGTAGTGTATGTGGAGTGTATGTGCAGTGAACGTGTAGTGTATGTGTAGTGTATGTGTTGCATACGTGTGAATGTACGTGTAGTGTATGTGTTGCATACGTGTGAATGTACGTGTAGTGTATGTGTAGTGTATGTGTATGTGTAGTTTATGTGTAGTGTATGTGTAGTGTACGTGTAGTGTATGTGTAGTGTATGTGTAGTGTATGTGTAGTGTATGCAGTGTATGTGTGGTGTACGTGTATTATATATGTAGTGAATGTGTAGTGTACGTGTAGTGTACGTGTAGTGTATGTGTAGTGTATGTGTAGTGTATATGTACTGTACGTGTAGTGTATGTGTAGTCTATGTGTAGTGTAAGTGTAGTGTATGTGTAGTGCATGTGTAATTTATGTGTAGTGTACGTGTAGTGTATGTGTGTAATGTAGTGTATGTTTAGTGAATGTGTAGTGTACGTGTATTGTGTGTGTAGTGTATGTGTAGTGTACGTGTATTGTGTGTGTAGTGTATGTGTAGTGTATGTGTAGTGTATGTGTAGTGTACGTGTAGTGTATATGTAGTGTATGTGTAGAGTATGTGTGTAGTGTATGTGTGTAGTGTACGTGTAGGGTATGTGTAGTGTACGTGTAGTGTATGTGTAGTGTATGTGTATGTGTAGTGTACGTGTAGTGTATGTGTAGTATATGTATAGTGTATGTGTAGTGTATGTGTGTTGTGTAGTGTATGTGTGTGGTGTAGTGTATACGAAGTGTATGTGTAGTGTACGTGTAGTGTACGTGTAGTGTATGTGTAGTGTATGTGAAGTGTATGTGTAGTGTATGTGTAGTGTACGTGTAGTGTATGTGTAGTGTATGTATAGTGTATGTGTAGTGTATGTATAGTGTATGTTTAGTGTATGTGTGTAGTATAGTGTATGTGTAGTGTATGTGTAGTGTATGTGTAGTGTACGTGTAGTGTATGTGTAGTGTACGTGTAGTGTATGTGTAGTGTATGTGTAGTGTATGTGTAGTGTATGTGTAGTGTATGTGTAGTGTATGTGTAGTGTGTGTAGTGTATGTGTAGTGTATGTGTTGTGTACGTGTAGTGTATGTGTTGTATATGTGTAGTATATGTGTAGTGTATGTGTAGTGTTTGTGTAGTGTGTGTGTAGTGTATGTTTAGTGTACGTGAAGTGTACGTGTAGTGTATAAGTAGTGTACGTGTAGTGTATGTGAATGTGTATGTGTAGTGTATGTGTAGTGTACGTGTAGTGTATATGTGTAGTGTAGTGTATGTGTAGTGTATGTGGAGTGTATGTGCAGTGAACGTGTAGTGTATGTGTAGTGCATGTGTAGTGTATGTGTATGTGTAGTTTATGTGTAGTGTATGTGTAGTGTACGTGTAGTGTATGTGTAGTGTATGTGTAGTGTATGCAGTGTATGTGTGGTGTACGTGTATGTGTGGTGTACGTGTATTCTATGTGTAGTGAATGTGTAGTGTACGTGTAGTGTACGAGTAGTGTATGTGTAGTGTATGTGTAGTGTATGGGAAGTGTACTTGTAGTGCATGTGTGTAGTGTAGTGTATGTGTAGTGTATGTGTAGTGTATATGTAGTGTACGTGTAGTGTATGTGTAGTATATGTGTAGTGTAAGTGTAGTGTATGTGTAGTGCATTTGTAGTTTTTGTGTAGTGTACATGTAGTGTATGTGAGTAGTGTAGTGTATGTGTAGTGAATGTGTAGTGTACGTGTATTGTGTGTGTAGTGTACGTGTAATGTTTGTGTAGTGTATGTGTAGTGTATGTGTAGTGTATGTGTAGTGTATGTGTAGTGTACGTGTAGTGTATATGTAGTGTATGTGTAGTGTATGTGTAGAGTATGTGTGTAGTGTATGTGTGTAGTGTACGTGTAGGGTATGTGTAGTGTACGTGTAGTGTATGTGTAGTGTATGTATAGTGTATGTGTAGTGTATGTGTGTTGTGTAGTGTATGTGTAGTGTATGTGTGTGGTGTAGTGTACACGAAGTGTATGTGTAGTGTACGTGTAGTGTACGTGTAGTGTATGTGTAGTGTATGTGAAGTGTATGTGTAGTGTATGTGTAGTGTATGTGTAGTGTATGTGTAGTGTATGTGTGCAGCGTACTGTATGTGTAGTGTATGTGTAGTGTATGTGTAGTGTATGTGCAGTGTACGTGTAGTGTATGTGTAGTGTATGTGCAGTGTATGTGTAATGTATGTGTAGGGTACGTTTAGTGTATGTGTAGTGTATGTGTAGAGTACGTGTAGTGTATGTGAAGTGTATGAGTAGTGTACATGTAGTGTATGTGTAGTGTATGTGTTGTGTACGTGTAGTGTACGTGTAGTATATGTGTATGTGTGGTGTATGTGTGGTGTATGTGTAGTGTACGTGTAGTGTATGTGTAGTGTATGTGTAGTTTAGTGTAGTGTATGTGTAGTGTATGTGTTGTGTATGTGTAGTGTATGTGTAATGTACGTGTAGTGTATGTGTAGTGTATGTGTATGTGTAGTGGATGTGTAGTGTATGTATAGTGTTTGTGTAGTGTATGTGTAGTGTATGTTTGTAGTGTAGTGTACGTGAAGTGTATGTGTAGTGTACGTGTAGTGTACATGTAGTGTATGTGTAGTGTACGTGTAGAGTACGTGTAGTGTCCGTGTAGTGTATGTGTTGTGTATGTGTACATGTAGTGTATATGTAGTGTACGTGTATGTTTGTACGTGTAGTACACGTGTAGTGTATGTGTAGTGTATGTGTACTGTATGTGTAATGTACGTGTAGTTTACGTGTAGTGCATGTGTAGTGTATGTGTAGTGTATGTGTAGTGTACGTGTAGTGTAGTGTATGTGTAGTGTATGTGTAGTGTACATGTAGTGTATGTGTAGTGTATGTGTAGTGTACGTGTAGTGCACGTGTAGTGTATGTGTAGTGTACGTGTAGTGTATATATGTAGTGTAGTGTATGTGTAGTGTATGTGTAGTGTATATGGAATGTTTGTGAAGTGTACGTGTAGTGTAAGCAGTGTATGTGTAGTGTATATGTGTTGTGTAGTGTATATGTAATGTGTGTGTAGTGTATGTGTAGTGTATGTGTAGTGTATGTGGAGTGTTTGTGTAGTGTACGTGTAGTGTATGTGTAGTGTATGTGTAGTGTATGTGTAGTGTATGTGTAGCGTACGTGTAGTGTATGTGTAGTGTATGTGTATGTGTAGTGTATGTGAAGTGTATGTGTAGTGTACGTGGTGTAGTGTATGTGTATTTTATGTGTAGTGTATGTGTAGTGTGTGCAGTGTATGTGTGGTGTACGTGTATTCTATGTGTAGTGAATGTGTAGTGTATGTGAAGTGTACGTGTAGTGTATGTGTGTAGTGTAGTGTATGTGTAGTGTACGTGTAGTGTACGTGTAGTGTACGTGTAGTGTACGTGTAGTGTACGTGTAGTGTACGTGTAGTGTATGTGAAATGTATGTGTAGTGTATGTGAAATGTATGTGTAGTGTATGTGTGTAGTGTAGTGTATGTGTAGTGTAAGTGTAGTGTATGTGTAGTGCATGTGTAGTTTATGTGTAGTGTACGTGTAGTGTATGTGTGTAGTGTATGTGTAGTGTATGTGTAGTGTACGTGTATTGTATGTGTAGTGTACGTGTAGTGTATGTGTAGTGTATGGGTAGTGTATGTGTAGTATGTGTAGTGTATGTGTAGTGTATGTTTAGTGTATGTGTAGTGTATGTGTAGTATATGTGTAGTGTAAGTGTAGTGTATGTGTAGTGCATGTGTAGTTTATGTGTACTGTACGTGTAGTGTATGTGTGTAGTGTAGTGTATGTGTAGTGTATGTGTAGTGTTCGTGTATTGTGTGTGTAGTGTACGAGTACTGTGTGTGTAGTGTATGTGTAGTGTATGTGTGTAGTGTATGTGTGTAGTGTACGTGTAGGGTTTGTGTAGTGTACGTGTAGTGTATGTGTAGTGTATGTGTATGTGTAGTGTACGTGTAGTGTATGTGTAGTGTATGTATAGTGTATGTGTGTAGTGTAGTGTATGTGTAGTGTGTGTGTGTGGTGTAGTGTACGTGAAGTGTGTGTGTAGTGTACGTGTAGTGTACGTGTAGTGTATGTGTAGTGTATGTGTAGTGTATGGGAAGTGTATGTGTAGTGTACGTGTAGTGTATGTGTAGTGTATGTATAGTGTATGTGTAGTGTATGTGTGTAGTGTAGTGTATGTGTAGTGTATGTGTGTAGTGTACGTGTAGGGTATGTGTAGTGTACGTGTAGTGTATGTGTAGTGTACGTGTAGTGTATGTGTAGTATATGTATAGTGTATGTGTATTGTATGTTTGTTGTGTAGTGTATGTGTGTGGTGTAGTGTATACGAAGTGTATGTGTAGTGTACGTGTAGTGTACGTGTAGTGTACGTGTAGTGTATGAGTAGTGTATGTATAGTGTATGTGTAGTGTATGTATAGTGTATGTGTAGTGTATGTGTGTAGTATAGTGTATGTGTAGTGTATGTGTAGTGTATGTGTAGTGTACGTGTAGTGTATGTGTAGTGTACGTGTAGTGTATGTGTAGTGTATGTGTAGTGTATGTGTAGTGTATGTGTAGTGTATGTGTAGTGTGTGTAGTGTATGTGTAGTGTATGTGTTGTGTACGTGTAGTGTATGCGTTGTATATGTGTAGTATATGTGTAGTGTATGTGTAGTGTACGTGAAGTGTACGTGTAGTGTATGTGTAGTGTACGTGTAGTGTATGTGAATGTGTATGTGTAGTGTATGTGTAGTGTACGTGTAGTGTATATGTGTAGTGTAGTGTATGTGTAGTGTATGTGTAGTGTATGTGGAGTGTATGTGCAGTGAACGTGTAGTGTATGTGTACTGTATGTGTTGCGTACGTGTAGTGTACGTGTAGTGTATGTGTAGTGTATGTGTATGTGTAGTTTATGTGTAGTGTATGTGTAGTGAACGTGTAGTGTATGTGTAGTGGATGTGTAGTGTATGTGTAGTGTATGCAGTGTATGTGTGGTGTACGTGTATGTGTGGTGTACGTGTATTCTATGTGTAGTGAATGTGTAGTGTACGTGTAGTGTACGTGTAGTGTATGTGTATTGTATGTGTAGTGTACGGGAAGTGTACGTGTAGTGCATGTGTGTAGTGTAGTGTATGTGTAGTGTATGTGTAGTGTATATGTAGTGTACGTGTAGTGTATGTGTAGTATATGTGTAGTGTAAGTGTAGTGTATGTGTAGTGCATTTGTAGTTTTTGTGTAGTGTACGTGTAGTGTATGTGAGTAGTGTAGTGTATGTGTAGTGAATGTGTAGTGTACGTGTATTGTGTGTGTAGTGTATGTGTAGTGTACGTGTAATGTGTGTGTAGTGTACGTGTAGTGTATGTGTAGTGTATGTGTATGTGTAGTGTACGTGTAGTGTATGTGTAGTGTATGTATAGTGTATGTGTAGTGTATGTGTGTTGTGTAGTGTATGTGTAGTGTATGTGTGTGGTGTAGTGTACACAAAGTGTATGTGTAGTGTACGTGTAGTGTACGTGTAGTGTATGTGTAGTGTATGTGAAGTGTATGTGTAGTGTATGTGTAGTGTACGTGTAGTGTATGTGTAGTGTATGTATAGTGTATGTGTAGTGTATGTGTGTAGCGTACTGTATGTGTAGTGTATGTGTAGTGTATGTGCAGTGTACGTGTAGTGTATGTGTAGTGTATGTGCAGTGTATGTGTAATGTATGTGTAGGGTGCGTTTAGTGTATGTGTAGTGTATGTGTAGAGTACGTGTAGTGTATGTGTAGTGTATGTGCAGTGTATGAGTAGTGTACATGTAGTGTATGTGTAGTGTATGTGTTGTGTACGTGTAGTGTACATGTAGTATATGTGTATGTGTGGTGTATGTGTAGTGTACGTGTAGTGTATGTGTAGTGTATGTGTAGTTTAGTGTAGTGTATGTGTAGTGTATGTGTTGTGTATGTGTAGTGTATGTGTAATGTACGTGTAGTGAATGTGTAGTGTATGTGTATGTGTAGTGGATGTGTAGTGTATGTGTAGTGTATGTATAGTGTTTGTGTAGTGTATGTTTAGTGTATGTGAAGTGTATGTTTGTAGTGTAGTGTACGTGAAGTGTATGTGTAGTGTACGTGTAGTGTACATGTAGTGTATGTGTAGTGTACGTGTAGAGTACGTGTAGTGTACTTGTAGTGTATGTGTTGTGTATGTGTAGTGTATGTGTAGTACACGTGTAGTGTATGTGTAGTGTATGTGTACTGTATGTGTAATGTACGTGTAGTGTACGTGTAGTGCATGTGTAGTGTATGTGTAGTGTATGTGTAGTGTACGTGTAGTGTAGTGTAGTGTAGTGTAGTGTATGTGTAGTGTATGTGTAGTGTACGTGTAGTGTATGTGTAGTGTATGTGTAGTGTACGTGTAGTGCACGTGTAGTGTATGTGTAGTGTACGTGTAGTGTATGTGAATTTGTACATGTAGTGTATGTGTAGTGTACGTGTAGTGTATATGTGTAGTGTAGTGTATGTGTAGTGTATGTGTAGTGTATATGGAATGTTTGTGTAGTGTACGTGTAGTGTAAGCAGTGTATGTGTAGTGTACGTGTAGTGTATATGTGTTGAGTAGTGTATATGTAGTGTGTGTGTAGTGTATGTGCAGTGTATGTGTAGTGTATGTGGAGTGTTTGTGTAGTGTACGTGTAGTGTATGTGTAGTGTATGTGTAGTGTATGTGTAGTGTATGTGTAGCGTACGTGTAGTGTACGTGTAGTGTATGTGTAGTGTATGTGTATGTGTAGTGTATGTGAAGAGTATGTGTAGTGTACGTGGTGTAGTGTATGTGTATTTTATGTGTAGTGTATGTGTATTTTATGTGTAGTGTATGTGTAGTGTGTGCAGTGTATGTGTGGTGTACGTGTATTCTATGTGTAGTGAATGTGTAGTGTATGTGAAGTGTACGTGTAGTGTATGTGTGTAGTGTAGTGTATGTGTAGTGTACGTGTAGTGTACGTGTAGTGTACGTGTAGTGTACGTGTAGTGTATGTGTAGTGTATGTGAAATGTATGTGTAGTGTATGTGAAATGTATGTGTAGTGTATGTGAAATGTATGTTTAGTGTATGTGTGTAGTGTAGTGTATGTGTAGTGTAAGTGTAGTGTATGTGTAGTGCATGTGTAGTTTATGTGTAGTGTACGTGTAGTGTATGTGTGTAGTGTATGTGTAGTGTATGTGTAGTGTACGTGTATTGTATGTGTAGTGTACGTGTAGTGTATGTGTAGTTTAGTGTAGTGTATGTATACAGTGTAGTGTATGTGTTGTGTATGTGTTGTGTATGTGTAGTGTATGTGTAATGTACGTGTAGTGTATGTGTAGTGTATGTGTATGTGTAGTGGATGTGTAGTGTATGTATTGTGTTTGTGTAGTGTATGTGTAGTGTATGTGCAGTGTATGTGTGAAGTGTAGTGTACGTGAAGTGTATGTGTAGTGTACGTGTAGTGTACGTGTAGTGTATGTGTAGTGTACGTGTAGAGTACGTGTAGTGTACGTGTAGTGTATGTGTTGTGTATGTGTAGTGTATGTGTAGTGTATGTGTAGTGTATGTGTAGTTTAGTGTAGTGTATGTATACAGTGTAGTGTATGTGTTGTGTATGTGTTGTGTATGTGTAGTGTATGTGTAGTATATGTGTAGTGTAAGTGTAGTGTATGTGTAGTGCATTTGTAGTTTTTGTGTAGTGTACGTGTAGTGTATGTGAGTAGTGTAGTGTATGTGTAGTGAATGTGTAGTGTACGTGTATTGTGTGTGTAGTGTATGTGTAGTGTACGTGTAATGTGTGTGTAGTGTACGTGTAGTGTATGTGTAGTGTATGTGTATGTGTAGTGTACGTGTAGTGTATGTGTAGTGTATGTATAGTGTATGTGTAGTGTATGTGTGTTGTGTAGTGTATGTGTAGTGTATGTGTGTGGTGTAGTGTACACAAAGTGTATGTGTAGTGTACGTGTAGTGTACGTGTAGTGTATGTGTAGTGTATGTGAAGTGTATGTGTAGTGTATGTGTAGTGTACGTGTAGTGTATGTGTAGTGTATGTATAGTGTATGTGTAGTGTATGTGTGTAGCGTACTGTATGTGTAGTGTATGTGTAGTGTATGTGCAGTGTACGTGTAGTGTATGTGTAGTGTATGTGCAGTGTATGTGTAATGTATGTGTAGGGTGCGTTTAGTGTATGTGTAGTGTATGTGTAGAGTACGTGTAGTGTATGTGTAGTGTATGTGCAGTGTATGAGTAGTGTACATGTAGTGTATGTGTAGTGTATGTGTTGTGTACGTGTAGTGTACATGTAGTATATGTGTATGTGTGGTGTATGTGTAGTGTACGTGTAGTGTATGTGTAGTGTATGTTTAGTTTAGTGTAGTGTATGTGTAGTGTATGTGTTGTGTATGTGTAGTGTATGTGTAATGTACGTGTAGTGAATGTGTAGTGTATGTGTATGTGTAGTGGATGTGTAGTGTATGTGTAGTGTATGTATAGTGTTTGTGTAGTGTATGTTTAGTGTATGTGAAGTGTATGTTTGTAGTGTAGTGTACGTGAAGTGTATGTGTAGTGTACGTGTAGTGTACATGTAGTGTATGTGTAGTGTACGTGTAGAGTACGTGTAGTGTACTTGTAGTGTATGTGTTGTGTATGTGTAGTGTATGTGTAGTACACGTGTAGTGTATGTGTAGTGTATGTGTACTGTATGTGTAATGTACGTGTAGTGTACGTGTAGTGCATGTGTAGTGTATGTGTAGTGTATGTGTAGTGTACGTGTAGTGTAGTGTAGTGTAGTGTAGTGTATGTGTAGTGTATGTGTAGTGTACGTGTAGTGTATGTGTAGTGTATGTGTAGTGTACGTGTAGTGCACGTGTAGTGTATGTGTAGTGTACGTGTAGTGTATGTGAATTTGTACATGTAGTGTATGTGTAGTGTACGTGTAGTGTATATGTGTAGTGTAGTGTATGTGTAGTGTATGTGTAGTGTATATGGAATGTTTGTGTAGTGTACGTGTAGTGTAAGCAGTGTATGTGTAGTGTACGTGTAGTGTATATGTGTTGAGTAGTGTATATGTAGTGTGTGTGTAGTGTATGTGCAGTGTATGTGTAGTGTATGTGGAGTGTTTGTGTAGTGTACGTGTAGTGTATGTGTAGTGTATGTGTAGTGTATGTGTAGTGTATGTGTAGCGTACGTGTAGTGTACGTGTAGTGTATGTGTAGTGTATGTGTATGTGTAGTGTATGTGAAGAGTATGTGTAGTGTACGTGGTGTAGTGTATGTGTATTTTATGTGTAGTGTATGTGTATTTTATGTGTAGTGTATGTGTAGTGTGTGCAGTGTATGTGTGGTGTACGTGTATTCTATGTGTAGTGAATGTGTAGTGTATGTGAAGTGTACGTGTAGTGTATGTGTGTAGTGTAGTGTATGTGTAGTGTACGTGTAGTGTACGTGTAGTGTACGTGTAGTGTACGTGTAGTGTATGTGTAGTGTATGTGAAATGTATGTGTAGTGTATGTGAAATGTATGTGTAGTGTATGTGAAATGTATGTTTAGTGTATGTGTGTAGTGTAGTGTATGTGTAGTGTAAGTGTAGTGTATGTGTAGTGCATGTGTAGTTTATGTGTAGCGTACGTGTAGTGTATGTGTGTAGTGTATGTGTAGTGTATGTGTAGTGTACGTGTATTGTATGTGTAGTGTACGTGTAGTGTATGTGTAGTTTAGTGTAGTGTATGTATACAGTGTAGTGTATGTGTTGTGTATGTGTTGTGTATGTGTAGTGTATGTGTAATGTACGTGTAGTGTATGTGTAGTGTATGTGTATGTGTAGTGGATGTGTAGTGTATGTATTGTGTTTGTGTAGTGTATGTGTAGTGTATGTGCAGTGTATGTGTGAAGTGTAGTGTACGTGAAGTGTATGTGTAGTGTACGTGTAGTGTACGTGTAGTGTATGTGTAGTGTACGTGTAGAGTACGTGTAGTGTACGTGTAGTGTATGTGTTGTGTATGTGTAGTGTATGTGTAGTGTATGTGTAGTGTATGTGTAGTTTAGTGTAGTGTATGTATACAGTGTAGTGTATGTGTTGTGTATGTGTTGTGTATGTGTAGTGTATGTGTAATATACGTGTAGTGTATGTGTAGTGTATGTGTATGTGTAGTGGATGTGTAGTGTATGTATAGTGTTTGTGTAGTGTATGTGTAGTGTATGTGCAGTGTATGTGAATGTGTACGTGTAGTGTATGTGTAGTGTACATGTAGTGTACGTGTAGTGTATGTGTAGTGTACGTGTAGTGTATGTGAATGTGTACGTGCAGTGTATGTGTAGTGTACGTGTAGTGTATATGTGTAGTGAAGTGTATGTGGAATGTTTGTGTAGTGTACATGTAGTGTAAGCAGTGTATGTGTAGTGTATGTGTAGTGTACGTGTAGTGTATTTGTGTAGTGTAGTGTATATGTAGTGTATGTGTAGTGTATGTGTAGTGTGTGTGTAGTGTATGTGGAGTGTTTGTGTAGTGTTTGTGTAGTGTACGTATAGTGTATGTGTAGTGTATGTGTAGTGTATGTGTAGCGTACGTGTAGTGTACGTGTAGTGTATGTGAAGTGTATGTGTAGTGTACATGGTGTAGTGTATGTGTATTTTATGTGTAGTGTATGTGTAGTGTGTGCAGTGTATGTGTGGTGTACGTGTATTCTACGTGTAGTGAATGTGTAGTGTATGTGAAGTGTACGTGTAGTGTATGTGTAGTGTATGTGTAGTGTATGTTTAGTGTATGTGTAGTGTACGTGTAGTGTACGTGTTGTGTATGTGTAGTGTGTGTGTAGTGTATGTGAAATGTATGTGTAGTGTATGTGAAATGTATGTGTAGTGTATGTGTGTAGTGTAGTATATGTGTAGTGTAAGTGTAGTGTATGTGTAGTGCATGTGTAGTTTATGTGTAGTGTACGTGTAGTGTATGTGTGTAGTGTAGTGTATGTGTAGTGTATGTGTAGTGTATGTGTAGTGTACGTGTATTGTATGTGTAGTGCACGTGTAGTGTATGTGTAGTGTATGGGTAGTGTATGTGTAGTGTGTGTAGTGTATGTGTAGTGTATGTTTAGTGTATGTGTAGTGTATGTGTAGTATATGTGTAGTGTATGTGTAGTGTTTTTGTTGTGTATGTGTACTGTATGTGTAGTGTACGTGTAGTGTATGTGAATGTGTATGTGTAGTGTATCTGTAGTGTATGTGTAGTGTACGTGTAGTGTATGTGTAGTGTACGTGTAGTGTATGTGTAGTGTATGTGTAGTGTACGTGTAGTGTATGTGTAGTTTACGTGTAGTGTATGTGAATGTGTAAGTGTAGTGTATGTGTAGTGTACGTGTAGTGTATATGTGTAGTGTAGTGTATGTGTAGTGTATGTGGAATGTTTGTGTAGTGTACGTGTAGTGTATGTGCAGTGTATGTGTAGTGTATGTGTAGTGTACGTGTAGTGTAGTGTATATGTAGTGTATGTTTAGTGTATGTGTTGTGTATGTGTAGTGTATGTGGAGTGTTTGTGTATTGTACGTGTAGTGTATGTGTAGTGTATGTGTAGTGTATGTGTAGCATACGTGTAGTGTCCGTGTAGTGTATGTGTAGTGTATGTGTATATGTAGTGTATGTGTAGTGTATGTGTAGTGTATGTGTATGTGTAGTGTACGTGTATCTTGAGGTTATCTTGAGATGATTTCGGGGCTTTAGTGTCCCCGCGGCCTGGTCCTCGACCAGGCCTCCACCCCCAGGAAGCAGCCCGTGACAGCTGACTAACTCCCAGGTACCTATTTACTGCTAGGTAACAGGGGCATTCAGGGTGAAAGAAACTTTGCCCATTTGTTTCTGCCTCGTGCGGGAATCGAACCCGCGCCACAGAATTACGAGTCCTGCGCGCTATCCACAAGGCTACGAGGCCCCTAAAGGTGTAGACACATACACTACACCCCCCCGAGGTGTAGTGTATGTGTAGTGTATGTGTATGTGTAGTGTACGTGTAGTGTATGTGTAGTGTATGTATAGTGTATGTGTAGTGTATGTGTGTTGTGTAGTGTATGTGTAGTGTATGTGTGTGGTGTAGTGTACACGAAGTGTATGTGTAGTGTACGTGTAGTGTAAGTGTAGTGTATGTGTAGTGTATGTGAAGTGTATGTGTAGTGTATGTGTAGTGTACGTGTAGTGTATGTGTAGTGCATGTATAGTGTATGTGTAGTGTATGTGTGTAGCGTACTGTATGTGTAGTGTATGTGTAGTGTATGTGCAGTGTACGTGTAGTGTATGTGTAGTGTATGTGCAGTGTATGTGTAATGTATGTGTAGGGTACGTTTAGTGTATGTGTAGTGTATGTGTAGAGTACGTGTAGTGTATGTGTAGTGTATGTGCAGTGTATGAGTAGTGTACATGTAGTGTATGTGTAGTGTATGTGTTGTGTACGTGTAGTGTACGTGTAGTATGTGTGTATGTGTGGTGTATGTGTAGTGTACGTGTAGTGTATGTGTAGTGTATGTGTAGTTTAGTGAAGTGTATGTGTAGTGTATGTGTAGTGTATGTGTAGTGTATGTGTAGTGTATGTGTAGTGTATGTATAGTGTTTGTGTAGTGTATGTGTAGTGTATATGTAGTGTATGTTTGTAGTGTAGTGTACGTGAAGTGTATGTGTAGTGTACGTGTAGTGTACATGTAGTGTATGTGTAGTGTACGTGTAGAGTACGTGTAGTGTACTTGTAGTGTATGTGTTGTGTATGTGTAGTGTATGTGTAGTACACGTGTAGTGTATGTGTAGTGTATGTGTACTGTATGTGTAATGTACGTGTAGTGTACGTGTAGTGCATGTGTAGTGTATGTGTAGTGTATGTGTAGTGTACGTGTAGTGTAGTGTAGTGTATGTGTAGTGTATGTGTAGTGTACGTGTAGTGTATGTGTAGTGTATGTGTAGTGTACGTGTAGTGCACGTGTAGTGTATGTGTAGTGTACGTGTAGTGTATGTGAATGTGTACGTGTAGTGTATGTGTAGTGTACGTGTAGTGTATATGTGTAGTGTAGTGTATGTGTAGTGTATGTGTAGTGTATATGGAATGTTTGTGTAGTGTACGTGTAGTGTAAGCAGTGTATGTGTAGTGTACGTGTAGTGTATATGTGTTGTGTAGTGTATATGTAGTGTGTGTGTAGTGTATGTGCAGTGAATGTGTAGTGTATGTGGAGTGTTTGTGTAGTGTACGTGTAGTGTATGTGTAGTGTATGTGTAGTGTATGTGTAGTGTATGTGTAGCGTACGTGTAGTGTACGTGTAGTGTATGTGTAGTGTATGTGTATGTGTAGTGTATGTGAAGTGTATGTGTAGTGTACGTGGTGTAGTGTATGTGTATTTTATGTGTAGTGTATGTGTAGTGTGTGCAGTGTATGTGTGGTGTACGTGTATTCTATGTGTAGTGAATGTGTAGTGTACGTGTAGTGTATGTGTGTAGTGTAGTGTATGTGTAGTGTACGTGTATTGTGTGTGTAGTGTACGTGTACTGTGTGTGTAGTGTATGTGTAGTGTATGTGTGTAGTGTATGTGTGTAGTGTACGTGTAGGGTTTGTGTAGTGTACGTGTAGTGTATGTGTAGTGTATGTGTATGTGTAGTGTACGTGTAGTGTATGTGTAGTGTATGTATAGTGTATGTGTAGTGTATGTGTGTAGTGTAGTGTATGTGTAGTGTATGTGTGTTATGTAGTGTAAGTGAAGTGTATGTGTAGTGTACGTGTAGTGTACGTGTAGTGTATGTGTAGTGTATGTGTAGTGTATGGGAAGTGTATGTGTAGTGTACGTGTAGTGTATGTGTAGTGTATGTATAGTGTATGTGTAGTGTATGTGTGTAGTGTAGTGTATGTGTAGTGTATGTGTGTGGTGTAGTGTAAGTGAAGTGTATGTGTAGTGTACGTGTAGTGTACGTGTAGTGTATGTGTAGTGTATGTGTTGTGTATGTGTAGTGTACGTGTAGTGTATGTGTAGTATATGTGTAGTATATATGTAGTGTATGTGCTGTGTTCGTGTAGTGTATGTGTAGTTTATGTGCAGTGTACGTGTAGTGTATGTGTAGTGTATGTGCAGTGTATGTGTAGTGTACGTGTAGTGTAGTGTATATGTAGTGTATGTTTAGTGTATGTGTTGTGTATGTGTAGTGTATGTGGAGTGTTTGTGTATTGTACGTGTAGTGTATGTGTAGTGTATGTGTAGTGTATGTGTAGCATACGTGTAGTGTACGTGTAGTGTATGTGTAGTGTATGTGTATGTGTAGTGTATGTGTAGTGTATGTGTAGTGTACGTGTAGTGTATGTGTAGTGTATGTGTAGTGTATGTGTAGTGTATGTGTAGTGTACGTGTAGTGTATGTGTAGTGTATGTGTAGTGTATGTGTGTGATGTAGTGTACGTGAAGTGTATGTGTAGTGTACGTGTAGTGTACGTGTAGTGTACGTGTAGTGTACGTGTAGTGTACGTGTAGTGTATGTGTAGTGTATGTATAGTGTATGTGTAGTATATGTGTGTAGTGTAGTGTATATGTAGTGTATGTGTGTGGTGTAGTGTACGTGAAGTGTATGTGTAGTGTACGTGTAGTGTACGTGTAGTGTATGTGTAGTGTATGTGTAGTGTATGTGTAGTGTACGTGTAGTGTATGTGTACTGTATGTATAGTGTATGTGTAGTGTATGTGTGTAGTGTAGTGTATGTGTACTGTATGTATAGTGTATGTGTAGTGTATGTGTGTAGTGTAGTGTATGTGTAGTGTATGTGTGTGGTGTAGTGTACGTGAAGTGTATGTGTAGTGTACGTGTAGTGTACGTGTAGTGTATGTGTAGTGTATGTGTAGTGTATGTGTAGTGTACGTGTAGTGTATGTGTAATGTGTAATGTTTGTGTATTATATGTGAAGTGTACGTGCAATGTATGTTTGTAGTGTAGTGTATGTGTAGTGTGTGTAGTGTATGTGTAGTGTATGTGTAGTGTACGTGTAGTATATGTGTAGTATATGTGTATTGTATGTGTAGTGTATGTGTAGTGTATGTGTAGTGTGTGTAGTGTATGTGTAGTGTATGTGTAGTGTACGTGTAGTATATGTGTAGTATATGTTTAGTGTATGTGTAGTGTTTGTGTAGTGTGTGTGTAGTGTATGTGTAGTGTACGTGTAGTGTACGTGTAGTGTATGTGTAGTGTACGTGTAGTGTATGTGAATGTGTATGTGTAGTGTATGTGTAGTGTACGTGTAGTGTATATGTTTAGTGTAGTGTATGTGTAGTGGATGTGTAGTGTATGTGGAGTGTTTGTGCAGTGAACGTGTAGTGTATGTGTAGTGTATGTGTTGCGAACGTGTAGTGTACGTGTAGTGTATGTGTAGTTTATGTGTAGTGTATGTGTAGTGTACGTGTAGTGTATGTGTAGTGTATGTGTAGTGTATTCTATGTGTAGTGAATGTGTAGTGTACGTGTAGTGTATGTGTAGTGTATGTGTAGTGTATGTGAAGTGTACGTGTTGTGTATGTGTGTAGTGTAGTGTATGTGTAGTGTATGTGAAGTGTACGTGTTGTGTATGTGTAGTGTATGTGTAGAGTATATGTAGTGTACGTGTAGTGTATGTGTAGTATATGTGTAGTGTAAGTGTAATGTATGTGTAGTGCATGTGTAGTTTATGTGTAGTGTACGTGTAGTGTATATGTGTAGTGTTGTGTATGTGTAGATTATGTGTAGTGTTGTGTATGTGTAGATTATGTGTAGTGTACGTGTATTGTGTGTGTAGTGTATATGTAGTGTACGTGTATTGTGTGTGTAGTGTATGTGTAGTGTATGTGTAGTGTATGTGTAGAGTATATGTAGTGTACGTGTAGTGTATGTGTAGTATATGTGTAGTGTAAGTGTAATGTATGTGTAGTGCATGTGTAGTTTATGTGTAGTGTACGTGTAGTGTATATGTGTAGTGTTGTGTATGTGTAGATTATGTGTAGTGTACGTGTATTGTGTGTGTAGTGTATGTGTCGTGTATGTGTAGTGTATGTGTAGTGTTTGTGTAGTGTGTGTGTAGTGTAAGTGTAGTGTACGTGTAGTGTATGTGTAGTGTACGTGTAATGTATGTGAATGTGTATGTGTAGTGTATGTGTAGTGTACGTGTAGTGTAGTGTATGTGTAGTGGATGTGTAGTGTATGTGTAGTGTATGTGGAGTGTTTGTGCAGTGAACGTGTAGTGTATGTGTAGTGTGTGCAGTGTATGTGTGGTGTACGTGTATTCTATGTGTAGTGAATGTGTAGTGTACTTGTAGTATACGTGTAGTGTACGTGTAGTGTATGTGTAGTGTATGTGTAGTGTATGTGTAGTGTATGTGTAGTGTACGTGTAGTGTATGTGTAGTGTATGTGTAGTGTATGTGTAGTGTCCGTGTAGTGTATGTGTAGTGTATGTGTAATGTATGTGTATTATATGTGAAGTGTACGTGCAGTGTATGTTTGTAGTGTAGTGTATGTGTAGTGTATGTGTAGTGTACGTGTAGTGTATGTGTAGTGTATGTGTAGTGTATATGTAGTGTATGTCTAGTATATGTGTAGTATATGTGTATTTTATGTGTAGTGTATGTGTAGTGTGTGTAGTGTATGTGTAGTGTATGTGTAGTGTATATGTAGTGTATGTCTAGTATATGTGTAGTATATGTGTATTTTATGTGTAGTGTATGTGTAGTGTGTGTAATGTACGTGTAGTGTATGTGTAGTATATGTGTAGTATATGTGTAGTGTATGTGTAGTGTTTGTGTAGTGTGTGTGTAGTGTATGTGTAGTGTACGTGTAGTGTACGTGTAGTGTATGTGTAGTGTACGTGTAGTGCATGTGAATGTGTATGTGTAGTGTACGTGTAGTGTATATGTTTAGTGTAGTGTATGTGTAGTGTATGAGTAGTGTATGTGGAGTGTTTGTGCAGTGAACGTGTAGTGTATGTGTAGTGTATGTGTAGTGTATGTGTTGCGAACGTGTAGTGTACGTGTAGTGTATGTGTAGTGTATGTGTATGTGTAGTTTATGTGTAGTGTTTGTGTAGTGTACGTGTAGTGTATGTGTAGTGTATGTGTAGTGTATGTGTAGTGTGTGCAGTGTATGTGTGGTGTACGTGTATGTGTGGTGTACGTGTATTCTATGTGTAGTGAATGTGTAGTGTACGTGTAGTGTACGTGTAGTGTATGTATAGTGTATGTGTAGTGTATGTGAAGTGTACGTGTTGTGTATGTGTGTAGTGTAGTGTATGTGTAGTGTATGTGTAGAGTATATGTAGTGTACGTGTAGTGTATGTGTAGCATATGTGTAGTTTATGTGTAGTGTACGTGTAGTGTATATATGTAGTGTAGTGTATGTGTAGATTATGTGTAGTGTACGTGTATTGTGTGTGTAGTGTATATGTAGTGTACGTGTATTGTGTGTGTAGTGTATGTGTAGTGTATGTGTAGTGTATGTGTAGTGTTTGTGTAGTGTGTGTGTAGTGTATGTGTAGTGTGTGTGTAGTGTACGTGTAGTGTACGTGTAGTGTATGTGTAGTGTACGTGTAATGTATGTGAATGTGTATGTGTAGTGTATGTGTAGTGTACGTGTAGTGTAGTGTATGTGTAGTGGATGTGTAGTGTATGTGTAGTGTATGTGGAGTGTTTGTGCAGTGAGCGTGTAATGTATGTGTAGTGTGTGCAGTGTATGTGTGGTGTACGTGTATTCTATGTGTAGTGAATGTGTAGTGTACTTGTAGTGTACTTGTAGTGTACGTGTAGTGTATGTGTAGTTTAGTGTAGTGTATGTATGCAGTGTAGTGTATGTATAGTGTATGTGTTGTGTATGTGTTGTGTATGTGTAGTGTACGTGTAGTGTATGTGTAGTGTATGTGTATGTGTAGTGTATGTGTATGTGTAGTGTATGTGTAGTGTATGTATAGTGTTTGTGTAGTGTATGTGTAGTGTATGTATAGTGTTTGTGTAGTGTATGTGTAGTGTATGTGTAGTGTAGTGTACGTGAAGTGAATGTGTAGTGTACGTGTAGTGTACGTGTAGTGTACGTGTAGGGTACGTGTAGTGTATGTGTAGCGTATGTGTAATGTATGTGTAGTACACGTGTAGTGTATGTGTAGTGAACGTGTAGTGTATATGTGTAGTGTATGTGTAGTGTACGTGTAGTGTATCTGTAGTGTATGTGTGTAGTGTATGTGTAGTGTATGTGTAGTGTATGTGTAGTGTATGTGTATTGTATGTGTAGTCTATGTGTAGTGTATGTGTGGAGTAAGTGTAGTGCATGTGTAGTGTATGTGGGGTGTATGTGTAGTGTATGTGTAGTGTACGTGTAGTGTACGTGTAGTGTATGTGTAGTGTATGTGTAGTGTATGTGTAGTGTACGTGTAGTGCATGTGTGTAGTGTAGTGTATGTGTAGTGTACGTGTAGTGCATGTGTGTAGTGTAGTGTATGTGTAGTGTACGTGTAGTGCATGTGTGTAGTGTAGTGTATGTGGAGTGTATGTGTAGTGTATGTGTAGTGTACGTGTAGTGTATATGTGTAGTGTATGTGTAGTGTACGTGTAGTATATGTGTAGTGTATGTGTGTAGTGTATGTGTAGTTTATGTGTAGTGTATGTGTATTGTATGTGTAGTCTATGAGTAGTCTACGTGTGGAGTACGTGTAGTGCATGTGTAGTGTATGTGTAGTGTATGTGTAGTGTATGTGTAGTGTACGTGTAGTGTACGTGTAGTGTATGTGTGGTGTATGTGTAGTGTATGTGTAGTGTACGTGTAGTGCATGTGTGTAGTGTAGTGTATGTGTAGTGTACGTGTAGTGCATGTGTGTAGTGTATGTGTAGTGTATGTGTAGTATATTTGTAGTGTACGTGTAGTGTATGTGTAGTGTATGTGTATGTGCAGTGTATGTGTAGTGTATGTGTAGTGTACGTGTAGTGTATGTGTAGTGTATGTGTATGTGTAGTGTATGAGTAGTGTATGTGTAGCGTACGTGTAGTGTATGTGTAGTGTATGTGTATGTGTAGTGTATGTGTAGTGTATGTGTAGTGTATGTGTGTAGTGTACGTGTAGGGTATGTGTAGTGTACGTGTAGTGTATGTGTAGTGTATGTGTATGTGTAGTGTATGTGTAGTGTATGTGTAGTGTATGTGTAGTGTATGTGTAGTGTATGTGTAATGTACGAGTAGTGTATGTGCAGTGTATGTGTAGTTTACATGTAGTGTATGTGTAGTGTATGTGTGTAGTGTATGTGTAGTGTATG